>NW_028227562.1:0-66357 GCF_978045245.1 Mus caroli | reverse complement strand
TCACACAGTTGGACCTGCAATATGGTGAGAAACACTGAAACAGTCGAAAAATAAGAAAATCAAACTTGTAGTACCTGCAATATGGTGAGAAACCCTGAAAAATTCCAAAAATGAGAAAATCACACTGTAGGATTTAGAATATGATGAGAAACCGTGAAAAAGTCAAAAAATGAGAAAAATACACTGTAGAAGCTAGAATATGGTGAGTAAACCCTGAAAAAGTCGAAAAATAAGAAAATCACACTTGTAGAACCTCCAATATGGTGAGAAACCCTGAAAAAGTCGAAAAATAAGAAAATCACACTTGTAGAACATCCAATATGGTGAGAAACCCTGAAAAAGTCAAAAAATGAGAAAATCACACTGTAGGATGTGGAATATGGTGAGAAACCCTGAAAGCTCGAAAAATAAGAAAATCAAACTTGTAGTACCTGCAATATGGTGAGAAACCCTGCAAAAGGCAAAAAATGAGAAAATCACAATATAGGACTTGGAATAAGATGAGAAACCGTGAAAAAGACAAAAAATGACAAAAACACACTGTAGGAGCTGGAATATGGTGAGAAACCCTAAAAAAGTTTAAAAATAAGAAATTCACACTTGTAGGACTTGCAATATGGTGAGAAACCCTGAAAAAGTCGAAAAATGAGAAAATCACACTGTAGGACTTGGAATAAGATGAGACACCATGAAAAAGTCAAAAAATGAGAAAATTTCACTGTAGGACTTGGAATAAGATGAGAAACCCTGAAAAAGTTGAAAAATGAGAAAATCACAATGTAGAAGATGGAATATGGTGAGCAATCCTGAAAAAGTCAAAAAATGAGAAAATCACACTGTAGGACCTGGAATATGGTGAGAAACTCTGAAAAAGTCGAAAAAAGAGAAAATCACACTCTAGGACTTGGAATATGATGAGAAACCCTGAAAAAGTCAAAAAAATGAGAAAATCACACTGTAGTACCTGGAATATGGTGAGCAACCCTGAAAAAGTCTAAAAATGACAAAAACACACTGTAGGAGCTGGAATATGGTGAGAAACCCTAAAAAAGTCCAAAAATAAGAAATTCACACTTGTAGGACTTGCAATATGGTGAGAAACCCTGAAAAAGTCGAAAAATGAGAAAATCACGCAGTAGTACCTGGAATATGGTGAGAAACACTGAAAAAGTCTTAAAATGAGAAAATCACACTGTAGGACCTGGAATATGGTGAGAAACTCTGAAAATGTCGAAAAATAAGAAATTCACACTTGTAGGACCTGCAATATGGTGAGAAACCCTGAAAAAGTCAAAAAATGAGAAAATCACACTGTAGGACTTGGAATAAAATGAGAAACCGTGAAAAAGACAAAAAATGACAAAAGTACACGGTAGGAGATGGAATATGGAAAGAAACCGTTAAAAAGTAGAAAAATAAGATATACACACTTGTAGGACATGCAATATGGTGAGAGACCCTGAAAAAGTCTTAAAATGAGATAATCACACTTTAGTACCTGGAATATGGTGAGAAACCCTGAAAAAGTCCAAAAATAAGAAATTCACACGTGGAGGACCTGCAATATGGTGAGAAACCCTGAAAAAGTCGAAAAATGAGAAAATCACACTGTAGGACTTGGAATAAGATGAGACACCCTGAAAAAGTCAAAAAATGAGAAAATTTCACTGTAGGACTTGGAATAGGATGAGAAAAGCTGAAAAAGTTGAAAAATGAGAAAATCACAATGTAGAAGATGGAATATGGTGAGCAATCCGAAAAAGTCAAAAAATGAGAAAATCACGCTGTTGGACCTGGAATATGGTGAGAAACTCTGAAAAAGTCGAAAAAAGAGAAAATCACACTTAGGACTTGGAATATGATGAGAAACCCTGAAAAAGTCAAAAAATGAGAAAATCAAACAGTAGGACCAGGAATATGGTGAGAAACCCTGAAAGATTGAAAAATAAGAAAATCAAACTTGTAGTACCTGCAATATGGTGAGAAACCCTGAAAAAGTCAAAATATGAGAAAATCACAATATAGGACTTGGAATAAGATGAGAAACCGTGAAAAAGACAAAAAATGACAAAAACACACTGTAGGAGCTGGAATATGGTGAGAAACCCTGAAAAAGTCCAAAAATAAGAAATTCATACTTGTAGGACCTGCAATATGGTGAGAAACCCTGAAAAAGTCGAAAAATGAGAAAATCACACTGTAGGACTTGGAATATGGTAAGAAACCCTGAAAAAGTCGAAAAATGAGAAAATCATGCACTAGGACCCAGAATATGATGAGAAACACGGAAAAAGTCTTAAAATGAGAAAATCACCCTGTAGGACCTGGAATATGGTAAGAAACACTGAAAATGTCGAAAAATGAGAAAATGACACTGTAGGAGCTGGAATATGGTGAGAAGTCCTGAAAAAGTCCAAAAAAAAAAAAAAAAGATATATACACTTGTAAGACTTGCAATATGTTTAGAGACCCTGAAAAAGTCGAAAAATCAGAAAATCACACTGTAGGACCTGGAATATGGTGAGAAACTCTGAAAATGTCGAAAAAATAAGAAATTCACACTTGTAGGACCTGCAATATGGTGAGAAACCCTGAAAAAGTCAAAAAATTAGAAAATCACACTGTAGGACTTGGAATAAAATGAGAAACCGTGAAAAAGACAAAAAATGACAAAAGTACACGGTAGGAGATGGAATATGGAGAGAAACCGTTAAAAAGTAGAAAAATAAGATATACACACTTGTAGGACATGCAATATGGTGAGAGACGCTGAAAAAGTCTTAAAATGAGAAAATCACACTGTAGTACCTGGAATATGGTTAGAAACCCTGAAAAAGTCCAAAAATAAGAAATTCACACGTGTAGGACCTGCAATATGGTGAGAAACCCTGAAAAAGTCGAAAAATGAGAAAATCACACTGTAGGACTTGGAATAAGATGAGACACCCTGAAAAAGTCAAAAAATGAGAAAATTTCACTGTAGGACTTGGAATAGGATGAGAAAAGCTGAAAAAGTTGAAAAATGAGAAAATCACAATGTAGAAGATGGAATGTGGTGAGAAAACCTGAAAAAGTCGAAGAATAAGATAATCACACAAGTAAGACCTCCTATATGTAGAGAAACCCTGAAAAAGTCGAAAAATGAGAAAATTACAGACTAGGACATGGAATATGGTAAGAAACCCTTTAAAAGTCGGAAAAAAAGAAAATCACACTGTAGGATTTGGAATATGATGGGAAAACCTGAAAAAGTCAAAAAATGAGAAAATCACACTGTGGAACCTGGAATATGGTGAGAAACTCTGAAAAAGGCGAAAAATTGGATAAATCACACTCTAGGACTTGGAATATGATGAGAAACCCTGAAAAAGTCAAAAATGAGAAAATCAGACTATAGTAGCTGGAATATGGTGAGAAACATTGAAAAAGTCTCAAAATGAGAAAATCACACAGTTGGACCTGCAATATGGTGAGAAACACTGAAACAGTCGAAAAATAAGAAAATCAAACTTGTAGTACCTGCAATATGGTGAGAAACCCTGAAAAATTCCAAAAATGAGAAAATCACACTGTAGGATTTAGAATATAATGAGAAACCGTGAAAAAGTCAAAAAATGAGAAAAATACACTGTAGAAGCTGGAATATGGTGAGTAAACCCTGAAAGGTCGAAAAATAAGAAAATCACACTTGTAGAACCTCCAATATGGTGAGAAACCCTGAAAAAGTCGAAAAATAAGAAAATCACACTTGTAGAACCTCCAAAATGGTGAGAAACCCTGAAAAAGTCAAAAAATGAGAAAATCACACTGTAGGACCTGGAATATGGTGAGAAACCCTGAAAGCTCGAAAAATAAGAAAATCAAATTTGTAGTAACTGCAATATGGTGAGAAACCCTGCAAAAGGCAAAAAATGAGAAAATCACAATATAGGACTTGGAATAAGATGAGAAACCGTGAAAAAGACAAAAAAATGACAAAAACACACTGTAGGAGCTGGAATATGGTGAGAAACCCTAAAAAAGTCCAAAAATAAGAAATTCACACTTGTAGGACTTGCAATATGGTGAGAAACCCTGAAAAAGTCGAAAAATGAGAAAATCACACTGTAGGACTTGGAATAAGATGAGACACCATGAAAAAGTCAGAAAATGAGAAAATTTCACTGTAGGACTTGGAATAAGATGAGAAACCCTGAAAAAGTTGAAAAATGAGAAAATCACAATGTAGAAGATGGAATATGGTGAGCAATCCTGAAAAAGTCAAAAAATGAGAAAATCACACTGTAGGACCTGGAATATGGTGAGAAACTCTGAAAAAGTCGAAAAAAGAGAAAATCACACTCTAGGACTTGGAATATGATGAGAAACCCTGAAAAAGTCTAAAAAATGAGAAAATCACACTGTAGTACCTGGAATATGGTGAGCAACCCTGAAAAAGTCCAAAAATAAGAAATTCACACTTGTAGGACTTGCAATATGGTGAGAAACCCTGAAAAAGTCGAAAAATGAGAAAATCACGCAGTAGTACCTGGAATATGGTGAGAAACACTGAAAAAGTCTTAAAATGAGAAAATCACACTGTAGGACCTGGAATATGGTGAGAAACTCTGAAAATGTCGAAAAATAAGAAATTCACACTTGTAGGACCTGCAATATGGTAAGAAACACTGAAAAAGTCATAACATGAGAAAATCACACTGTAGGACTTGGTATAAAATGAGAAACCGTGAAAAAGACAAAAAATGACAAAAGTACACGGTAGGAGATGGAATATGGAGAGAAACCGTTAAAAAGTAGAAAAATAAGATATACACAGTTGTAGGACATGCAATATGGTGAGAGACCTTGAAAAACTCTTAAAATGAGAAAATCACACTGTAGTACCTGGAATATGGTGAGAAACCCTGAAAAAGTCCAAAAATAAGAAATTCACACGTGTAGGACCTGCAATATGGTGAGAAACCCTGAAAAAGTCGAAAAATGAGAAAATCACACTGTAGGACTTGGAATAAGATGAGAAACCCTGAAAAAGTTGAAAAATGAGAAAATCACAATGTAGAAGATGGAATATGGTGAGCAATCCTGAAAAAGTCAAAAAAATGAGAAAATCACACTGTGGAACCTGGAATATGGTGAGAAACTCTGAAAAAGGCGAAAAATTGGAAAAATCACACTCTAGGACTTGGAATATGATGAGAAACCCTGAAAAAGTCAAAAATGAGAAAATCAGACTGTAGTAGCTGGAATATGGTGAGAAACATTGAAAAAGTCTCAAAATGAGAAAATCACACAGTTGGACCTGCAATATGGTGAGAAACACTGAAACAGTCGAAAAATAAGAAAATCAAACTTGTAGTACCTGCAATATGGTGAGAAACCCTAAAAAATTCCAAAAATGAGAAAATCACACTGTAGGATTTAGAATATGATGAGAAACCGTGAAAAAAGTCAAAAAATGAGAAAAATACACTGTAGAAGCTGGAATATGGTGAGTAAACCCTGAAAAAGTCGAAAAATGAGAAAATCACACTGTAGGACCTGGAATATGTTGAGAAACCCTGAAAAAGTCTTAAAATGAGAAAATCACACTGTAGGACTTGGAATAAGATGAGAAACCTAAAAAAGTCGAAAAATGAGAAAAATACACTGAAGGAGTTGGAATATGTTGAGAAACCCTGAAAAAGTCTTAAAATGAGAAAATCACACGGTAGGACCTGGAATATGGTGAGAAACTCTGAAAAAGTCGAAAAAAGAGAAAATCACACTCTAGGACTTGGAATATGATGAGAAACCCTGAAAAAGTCAAAAAATGAGAAAATCACACTTTAGGACCTGGAATATGGTGAGAAACCATGAAAAAGTTTAAAAATGAGAAAATCAAACAGTAGGACCTGGAATATGGTGAGAAACCCTGAAAGATCGAAAAATAAGAAAATCAAACTTGTAGTACCTGCAATATGGTGAGAAAACCTGAAAAAGTCAAAAAATGAGAAAATCACAATATAGGACTTGGAATAAGATGAGAAACCGTGAAAAAAACAAAAAATGACAAAAACACACTGTAGGAGCTGGAATATGGTGAGAAACCCTAAAAAAGTCCAAAAATAAGAAATTCACACTTGTAGGACTTGCAATATGGTGAGAAACCCTGCAAAAGTCGAAAAATGAGAAAATCACACTGTAGGACTTGGAATAAGATGAGACACCATGAAAAAGTCAAAAAATGAGAAAATTTCACTGTAGGACTTGGAATAAGATGAGAAACCCTGAAAAAGTTGAAAAATGATAAAATCACAATGTAGAAGATGGAATATGGTGAGCAATCCTGAAAAAGTCAAAAAATGAGAAAATCACACTGTAGGACCTGGAATATGGTGAGAAACTCTGAAAAAGTCGAAAAAAGAGAAAATCACACTCTAGGACTTGGAATTTGATGAGAAACCCTGAAAAAGTCAAAAAAATGAGAAAATCACACTGTAGTACCTGGAATATGGTGAGCAACCCTGAAAAAGTCTAAAAATGACAAAAACACACTGTAGGAGCTGGAATATGGTGAGAAACCCTAAAAAAGTCCAAAAATAAGAAATTCACACTTGTAGGACTTGCAATATGGTGAGAAACCCTGAAAAAGTCAAAAAATGAGAAAATCACACAGTTGGACCTGCAATATGGTGAGAAACACTGAAACAGTCGAAAAATAAGAAAATCAAACTTGTAGGACCTGCAATATGGTGAGAAACCCTGAAAAAGTCGAAAAATGAGAAAATCACACTGTAGGACTTGGAATAAGATGAGACACCATGAAAAAGTCAAAAAATGAGAAAATTTCACTGTAGGACTTGGAATAAGATGAGAAACCCTGAAAAAGTTGAAAAATGAGAAAATCACAATGTAGAAGATGGAATATGGTGAGCAATCCTGAAAAAGTCAAAAAATGAGAAAATCACACTGTGGAACCTGGAATATGGTGAGAAACTCTGAAAAAGGCGAAAAATTGGAAAAATCACACTCGAGGACTTGGAATATGATGAGAAACCCTGAAAAAGTCAAAAATGAGAAAATCAGACTGTAGTAGCTGGAATATGGTGAGAAACATTGAAAAAGTCTCAAAATGAGAAAATCACACAGTTGGACCTGCAATATGGTGAGAAACACTGAAACAGTCGAAAAATAAGAAAATCAAACTTGTAGTACCTGCAATATGGTGGGAAACCCTAAAAAATTCCAAAAATGAGAAAATCAAACTGTAGGATTTAGAATATGATGAGAAACCGTGAAAAAGTCAAAAAATGATTAAAATACACTGTAGAAGCTGGAATATGGTGAGTAAACCCTGAAAAAGTCGAAAAATAAGAAAATCACACTTGTAGAACCTCCAATATGGTGAGAAACCCTGAAAAAGTCGAAAAATGAGAAAATCACACTGTAGGACCTGGAATATGTTGAGAAACCCTGAAAAAGTCTTAAAATGAGAAAATCACACGGTAGGACCTGGAATATGGTGAGAAACTCTGAAAAAGTCGAAAAAAGAGAAAATCACACTCTAGGACTTGGAATATGATGAGAAACCCTGAAAAAGTCAAAAAATGAGAAAATCAACTTAGTACCTGGAATAAGGTGAGAAACCCTGAAAAAGTCTAAAAATGAGAAAATCAAACAGTAGGACCTGGAATATGGTGAGTAACCCTGAAAGATCGATAAATAAGAAAATCAAATTTGAAGTACCTGCAATATGGTGAGAAACCCTGAAAAAGTCAAAAAATGAGAAAATCACAATATAGGACTTGGAATAAGATGAGAAACCGTGAAAAAGACAAAAAATAACAAAAACACACTGTAGGAGCTGGAATATGGTGAGAAACCCTGAAAAAGTCCAAAAATAAGAAATTCACACTTGTAGGACCTGCAATAATGTGAGAAACCCTGAAAAAGTCGAAAAATGAGAAAATCACACTGTAGGACTTGGAATAAGATGAGAAACCGTGAAAAAGAAAAAAAAAATGACAAAAACACACTGTAGGAGCTGGAATATTGTGAGAAACCCTGAAAAAGTTCAATAATAAGAAATACACACTTATAGCATATGCAATATGGTGAGAGACCCTGAAAAAGTCTTAATATTAGAAAATCACACTGTAGGACTTGGGATATGGTGAGAAACCCTGAAAAACATGAAAAATTAGAAAATCAAACTGTAGGACCCGGAATATGCTGAGAATCCCTGAAAAATTCGAAAAATGCAACAATCACAGTATAGGACTTGGAATATGATGAGAAACCCTGAAAAAGTCCAAAAATAAGAAATTCACACTTGTAGGACCTGCAATATAGTGAGAAACCCTGAAACAGTCGAAAAATGAGAAAATCACACTGTAGAAGATCGAGTATGGTGAGCAACCCTGAAAAATTCAAAAAATTAGAAAAATCACACTGTAGAACCTGGAATATGTTGAGAAACTCTGAAAAAGTCAAAAAATTAGAAAAATCAGACTGTAGGGCTTGGAATATGATGAGAAACCCTGAAAAAGACGAAAAATGAGAAAAATCACACAATAGGATCTGCAGTATGGTGAGAAACACTGAAACAGTCGAAAAATAAGAAAATCAAACTTGTAGTACCTGCAATATGGTGAGAAACCCTGAAAAATTCCAAAAATGAGAAAATCACACTGTAGGATTTGGAATATGATGAGAAACCGTGAAAAAGTCAAAAAATGAGAATAATACACTGTAGGAGCTGGAATATGATGAGAAACCCTGAAAGAGTCGAAAAATAAGAAAACCACACTTGTAGGACCTCCAATATGGTGAAAAACCCTGAAAAAGTCGAAAAATGAGAAAATCACAGTGTAGGACCTGAAATATGGTGAGAAACCCTGAAAAAGTCGAAAAATGAGAAAATCACGCAGTAGGTCCTGAAATTTGGTCAGAAACACTAAAAAAGTGTAAAATAAGAAAATCACACTGTAGTACCTGGAATATGGTGAGAAACCCTGAAAAAGTCTTAAAATGAGAAAATCACACTTTAGGACATGGAATATGGTGAGAAACCTTGAAAAAGTCAAAAATGAGAAAAATCAAACTGTAGTAAAAGGAATATGGTGATAAAATCTGAAAAAGTTGAAAAATTAGAAAAATCACACTCTAGGACTTGGAATAAGATGAGAAACCCTGAAAAAGTCAAAAAATGAGAAAATCACACTGTAGGACTTGGAATTAAATAAGAAACCGTGAAAAAGACAAAAAATGACAAAAGTACACGGTAGGAGATGGAATATGGAGAGAAACCGTTAAAAAGTAGAAAAATAAGATATACACACTTGTAGGACATGCAATATTGTGAGAGACCATGAAAAAGTCTTAAAATGAGAAAATCACACTGTAGTACCTGGAATATGGTGAGAAACCCTGAAAAAGTCCAAAAATAAGAAATTCACACGTGTAGGACCTGCATTATGGTGAGAAACCCTGAAAAAGTCAAAAAATGAGAAAATCACACTGTAGGACTTGGAATAAGATGAGACAACCTGAAAAAGTCAGAAAATGAGAAAATTTCACTGTAGGACTTGGAATAAGATGAGAAACCCTGAAAAAGTTGAAAAATGAGAAAATCACAATGTAGAAGATGGAATATGGTGAGCAATCCTGAAAAAGTCAAAAAATGAGAAAATCACACTGTGGAACCTGGAATATGGTGAGAAACTCTGAAAAAGTCGAAAAATTGGAAAAATCACACTCTAGGACTTGGAATATGATGAGAAACCCTGAAAAAGTCAAAAATGAGAAAATCAGACTGTAGTAGCTGGAATATGGTGAGAAACATTGAAAAAGTCTCAAAATGAGAAAATCACACAGTTGGACCTGCAATATGGTGAGAAACACTGAAACAGTCGAAAAATAAGAAAATCAAACTTGTAGTACCTGCAATATGGTGAGAAACCCCTGAAAAATTCCAAAAATGAGAAATTCACACTGTAGGATTTAGAATATGATGAGAAACCGTGAAAAAGTCAAAAAATGATTAAAATACACTGTAGAAGCTGGAATATGGTGAGTAAACCCTGAAAAAGTCGAAAAATAAGAAAATCACACTTGTAGAACCTCCAATATGGTGAGAAACCCTGAAAAAGTTGAAAAATAAGAAAATCACACTTGTAGAACCTCCAATATGGTGAGAAACCCTGAAAAAGTCTAAAAATGAGAAAATCACACTGTAGGACCTGGAATATGGTGAGAAACCCTGAAAGATCGAAAAATAAGAAAATCAAACTTGTAGTACCTGCAATATGGTGAGAAACCCTGCAAAAGGCAAAAAATGAGAAAATCACAATATAGGACTTGGAATAAGATGAGAAACCGTGAAAAAGACAAAAAATGACAAAAAAACACTGTAGGAGCTGGAATATGGTGAGAAACCCTAAAAAAGTCCAAAAATAAGAAATTCACACTTGTAGGACTTGCAATATGGTGAGAAACCCTGAAAAAGTCGAAAATTGAGAAAATCACGCAGTAGTACCTGGAATATGGTGAGAAACACTGAAAAATTCATACTTGTAGGACCTGCAATATGGTGAGGGCTCAACAATTAACAGCATTGTCTCCTCTTCCAGAGAACCTGGGATCAACTATCAGCCACTATATGGTGGCCCATCTCCAGTTCCCCGGGATCAGACAGACAGACAGACAGAGTTAAGGAACGCAGGCCTGCCTGGACTTTCTTTTTTTCTTATCATTTTTAAAAAATGATTATTTATTTATTTATTTATTTATTTATTTATTTATTTATTTATTTATTTATTAGATATAAGTACATGGTAGCAGTCTTCAGACACTCCAGAAGACGGTGTCAGATTCTGGACAATCTAAATCCCTCTTATGGTCTGCATACAGGTACATAAACACAGCCTCCCATATACTTCTAAAAATTTAAGATGGGTGGGGCCACTTTACTGCTCAAAAATTAACAGCATTGTCTCCTCTTCCAGAGAACCTGGGTTCAACTACCAGCAACTATATGGTGGCCCATCTCCAGTTCCAGGGGATCAGACAGACAGACAGACATACAGACAGATAGAGATAAGGATGGCAGGCCTGCCTGGTCTTTCTTTCTTTCTTATCCTTTTTAAGAAATGTTTATTTATTTATTAATGTATATTAGATATAAGTACACTGTAGCTGTCTTCAGACACTGAGGAAGAGGGTGTCAGATTCTGGAGAATCTAAATCCCTCTTATGGACTGCAAATGATGTACATAAGCACAGACTCACAATTACTTCCAAAAATTTAAAGATGTGTGGGGCCACTGAAAGGGCTCTACAATTAACAGCATTGTCTCCTCTTCCAGAGAACCTGGGATCAACTACCAGCAACTATATAATGGCCCATCTCCAGTTCCAGGGGATCAGACAGACAGACAGACAGACAGACTAGAATGGCAGGCCTATCTGGTTTTTCATTCTTTCTTATCCTTTTTAAAACATCTTTCTTTCTTTCTTTCTTTCTTTCTTTCTTTCTTTCTTTCTTTCTTTCTTTCTTTCTTTCTTTCTTTCTTTCTTTCTTTCTTTATTAGATATAAGTACACTGTAGATGTCTTCAGACACTCCAGAAGAGGGTATCAGTTTCTGGAGAATCTAAATCCCTCTTATGGTCTGCATACAATGTACATAAACACAGCCTCACATATACTTCTAAAAATTTAAAGATGGGTGTGGCCACTGAAAGGGCTCAACAATTAACAGCATTGTCTCCTCTTCCAGAGAACCTGGGATCAACTACCAGCAACTATATGGTGGCCCATCTCTAGTTCCAGGGGATCAGACAGACAGACTGACAGACAGAGATAAGGATGGCAGGCCTACCTGGTCTTTCTTTCCTTCTTATCCTTTTAAAAAAATGTTAATTTATTTATTTATGTATGTATTTATTAGATATAAGTACACAGTAGCTGTCTTCAGACACTCCAGAAGAGGGTATCAGATTACGGAGAATCTAAATCCCTCTTATGGTCTGCATATGATGTATATAAACACAGCCTCACATATACTTCTAAAAATTTAAAGATGGGTGGGGCCACTTAAAGGGCTCAACAAATACCAGCATTGTCTCCTCTTCCAGAGAACCTGGGATCAACTACCAGCAAAAATATGGTGGCGCATCTTCAGTTTCAGGGGATCAGATAGACAGATAAACACACAGACAAGGAAGGCAGGCCTGCTTGGTTTTTATTTCTTTCTTATCCTTTTTAAAACATGTTTATTTATTTATTTATGTATTTATTAGATATAAGTACACTCTAGCTGTCTTCAGACACTCCAGAAGAGGGTGTCAGATTCTGAAAAATCTAAATCCCTCTTATGGTCTGCATATGATGTACATAAACACAGCCTCACAAATTCTTCTAAAAATTTAAAGATGGGTGGGGCCACTGAAAGGGCTCAAAAATTAACAGCATTGTCTCCTCTTGCAGAGAAACTGGGATCAACTACCAGCAACTATATGGTGGCCCATCTCCAGTTCCAGGGTATCAGACAGACAGACAGATAGACAGACATAAGGATGGCAGGCCTGCCTGGTCTTTCTTTCTTTCTTTCTTTCTTATCCTTTTATAAAAATGTTTATTTATTTATTTATTTATTTATTTATTTATTTATTTATTTATTTATTTATTAGATATAAGTACACTGTAGTTGTCTTCAGTCACTCCAGAAGAGGGTGTCAGATTCTGGAGAATATAAATCCCTCTTATGGTCTGCATATGATGTACATAAACACAGAGTCACATATAGTTCTAAAAATTTAAAGATGGGTGGGGACCCAGAAAGGGCTCAATAATTAACAGCATTGACTCCTCTTCCAGAGAACCTGGGATCAACAATGAGCAACTATATGGTGGCCCATCTTTCGTTCCAGTGGATCAGACAGACAGACAGACAGACAGAGATAAGGATGGCAGGCCTGCCTGGTCTTTCTTTTTTTCTTATCCTTTTTAAAAAATGTTTATTTATTTATGTATGTATATATTTATTTATTTATTTATGTATTTATTAGATATAAGTACAATGTAGCTGTCTTCAGACACTCCAGAAGAGGGTGTCAGAATCTGGAGAATCTAAATCCCTCGTATGGTCTGCATATGATGTACATAAACACAGCCTCACATATACTTCTAAAAATTTAAAGATGGGTGGGGCTACTGAAAGGGCTCAACAACTAACAGCATTGTCTCCTCTTCCAGAGTACCTGGGATCAACTACCAGCAACTATATGGTGGCCCATCTCCAGTTCCAGGGGATCTGACAGATAGAGAGACAGACAGACAGACAGACAGACAAGGTGGCAGGCCTGCCTGGTCTTTCTTTCTTTCTTATCCTTTTTAAAAATGTTTATTAATTTATGTATGTATTTATTAGTTAAAAGTACACGGTAGCAGTCTTCAAACACTCCCGAAGAGGGTTTCAGATTCTGGAGAATCTATATCCCTCTTATGATCTGCATATGATGTACATAAACACAGCCTCACATATACCTCTAAAAACTTAAAGATGTGTGGGGCCACTGAAAGTGCTCAACAATTAACAGCATTGTCTCCTCTTCCAGAGAACCTGGGATCAACTACCAGCAATTATATGGTGGCCCATCTCCAGTTCCGGGGATCAGACAGACAGACAGACAGACCAGGATGGCAGGCCTGCCTGGTCTCTCTTTCTTTATTATCCTTTTTAAAAAATGTTTATTTGTTTATTTATGAATTTATTAGATATAATTACACTGTAGCTGTCTTCAGACACTCCAGTAGAGGGTGTCAGATTCTGGAGAAACTAAATCCTTGTTATGGTCTGCATATGATATACATAAACAGAGACTCACATATACTTCTAAAAATTTAATGATGGGTGGGACCACTGAAAGGGCTCAACAATTAACAGCATTATCTCCTCTCCTGAGAACCTGGGATCAACTACCATCAACTATATGGTGGCCCATCTCCAGTTCCAGGGGATCAGACAGACAGACAGAGAAACAGACAAGGATAAGGATGGCATGCCTGCCTGGTCTTTCTTTCTTTCTTATCCATTTTTAAAAATGTTTATTTATTTATTTATTTATTTATTTATTTATGTATTTTTTAGATATAAGTACACTGTAGCTGTCTTTAGACACTCCAGTAGAGGGTGTCAGATTCTGGAGAATCTAAATCCCTCTTATGGTCTGCATATGATGTACATAAACACAGCCTCACATATACTTCTAAAAATTTAAAGATGGGTGGGGCCACTGAAAGGGCTCAATAATTAAGAGCATTGTCTCCTCTTCCAGAGAACCTGGGATCAACTACAAGCAACTATATGGTTGCCCATCTCCAGTTCCAGGGGATCAGACAGAGAGACAGACAGACAGACAGAGATAAGGATGGAAGGCCTGCCTGGTCTTTCTTTCTTTCTTATCCTTTTTAAAAAATGTTTATTTATTTATTTATTTATTTATTTATGTATTTATTAGATATAAGTACACTGTAGCTATCTTCAGACACTCCAGAAGAGGGTGTCATATTCTGGAGAATCTAAATCCCTCTTATTGTCTGCATATGATGTACATAAACACAGCCTCACATACACCTCTAAAAATTTAAAGATGAGTGGGGCCACTGAAAGGGCTCAACAATTAACAGCATTGTCTCCTCTTCCAGAGAACCTGGGATCAACTACCAACAACTATATGGTGGCCCATCTCCAGTTCCAGGAGATCAGAAAGACAGACAGACAGACAGAGAAAAGGATGGCAGGCCCTGCCTGGTCTTTCTTTTTTTCTTATCATTTTTTTAAATATTTATTTATTTATTTATTTATTTATTCATTTATTTATATATTTATTTATTAGACATAAGTACACTGTAGCTGTCTTCAGACACTCCAGAAGAGGGTGTCAGATTCTGGAGAATCTAAATCCCTCTTATAGTCTGCCTATGTTGTACATAAACACAGCCTCACATACACTTCTAAAAATTTAAAGATGAGTGGGGCCACTGAAAGGGCTCAACAATTAACAGCATTGTCTCCTCTTCCAGAGAACCTGGGATCAACTACCAGCAACTATATTGTGGCCCATCTCCAGTTCCAGGAGATCAGACAGACAGACAGACAGACAGAGATAAGGATGGCAGGCCTGCCTGGTCTTTCATTTTTTCTTATCCTTTTAAAAAATGTTTATTTATTTATTTATTTATTCATTTATTTATTAGATATAAGTACCCTGTAGCTGCCTTCAGATACTCCAGAAGAGGGTGTCAGATTCTGGAGAATATAAATCCCTCTTATGGTCTGCATATGATGTACATAAACAAAGCCTCACATATACTTCTAAAAATTTAAAGATGGGTGGGGCCACTGAAGGGCTCAACAATTAACAGCATTGTCTCCTCTTACAGAGAACCTGGGATCAACTACCAGCAAAAATATGGTGGCCCATCTCCAGTTTCAGGGGATCAGACAGACAGACAGACAAACAGACAAGGATGGCAGGCCTGCCTGGTTGTTCTTTCTTTCTTATCCTTTTTGAAAAAATGTTTATTTATTTATTTATGTATTTATTAGATATAAGTACACTGTAGAGGTCTTCAGACACTCCAGAAGAGGTTGTCAGATTCTGGAGAATCTAAATCCCTCTTATGGTCTGCATATGATGTACATAAACACAGACTCACATTTACTTCCAAAAATTTAAAGATGGGTGGGGCCACTGAAAGGGCTCAACAATTAACAGCATTGTCTCCTCTTCCAGAGAACCTGAGATCAACTACCAACAACAATATGGTGGCCCATTTCCAGGTCCAGGGAATCAGAAAGACAGATAGACAGACAGACAGAGATAAGGATGGCAGGCCTGCCTGGTATTTCTTTTTTTCTTATCAATTTTAAAAAAAGTTTATTTATTCATTTATTTATTTATTTATTTATTTATTTATTTATTTATTTATTTATTAGAATAAGTACACTGTAGCTGTCTTCAGACACTCCAGAAGAGGGTGTCAGATTCTGGAGAATCTAAATCCCTCTTATAGTCTGCCTATGATGTACATAAACACAGCCTCACATACACTTCTAAAAATTTAAAGATGAGTGGGGCCACTGAAAGGGCTCAACAATTAACAGCATTGTCTCCTCTTCCAGAGAACCTGGGATCAACTATCAGCCACTATATGGTGGCCCATCTCCAGTTCCCCGGGATCAGACAGACAGACAGACAGACAGAGTTAAGGAACGCAGGCCTGCCTGGACTTTCTTTTTTTCTTATCATTTTTAAAAAATGATTATTTATTTATTTATTTATTTATTAGATATAAGTACATGGTAGCAGTCTTCAGACACTCCAGAAGACGGTGTCAGATTCTGGACAATCTAAATCCCTCTTATGGTCTGCATATGAGGTACATAAACACAGCCTCACATATACTTCTAAAAATTTAAAGATGGGTGGGGCCACTTTACTGCTCAAAAATTAACAGCATTGTCTCCTCTTCCAGAGAACCTGGGTTCAACTACCAGCAACTATATGGTGGCCCATCTCCAGTTCCAGGGGATCAGACAGACAGACAGACATACAGACAGATAGAGATAAGGATGGCAGGCCTGCCTGGTCTTTCTTTCTTTCTTTTCCTTTTTAAGAAATGTTTATTTATTTATTAATGTATATTAGATATAAGTACACTGTAGCTGTCTTTCTTTCACCCAGGAAAAAGTTTTATAAAAAGTGTTAAAGTTTTTAAAAATTAAAAAAAAAAATACCAGATCACCATCACACAGCATTGGCTGTCTTCAGGTGTATCCTTTCAGCCTCCAAAACAAAAAGCAATGGCTGGCTGTCTTCAGGTGTATCCTATTCTCCAGTCTTATTTCCAACCTAAGAGCTGGGCTGAGCTGCCTCATTATGTAATTGCAAACCTTCCTTGGTTTGTCTTTTCCATTTCTAAGACTAACAGGCCTTTTTCTATTTAGAGAATATGCTCATGACTGTTCTTTAGATATAGTAAATATAACTGTTGCTTATAAAACTTGTTTTCTAGGAATTTTTAAAGGGCAATGGCAGAGTTTATTTTTTAAAAATATTTTGCATTAATTTATTTGTGTGAGTGATGAAGCTCAGGTCTTCAAACTCGTCAGGAGGTATGATTACCTCCCCTCTCTCTCAACCCCTCTCTCTCCTCTCTCAATGATTGTGTAAGAATGTTTTCCATGTGTATGCTGTGCCCACAGACTCCAGAACAGAGTATTAGATCCCCTGGAACTGGAGATGGGCCACCATATATAATACTGGTAATTGAGCCCAGGTTCTCTGGAAGAGGAGACAATGCTCTTAATTGTTGAGCCCTCTCTGTAGCCACATCTTTCTTTCTTTTTTTTTTTGAGTATATGTGAGGCTGTGTTTATATACATCATATGCAGACAATAAGAATGATTTAGATTCTTCAGAATCTGACACCCTCTTCTGGACTGTCTGAAGATAGCTACAGCATACTTAAATATAATAAATAAATAAATCTTTAAAAAGAAAAGGAAAAGTAAAAAAGAAAGAACAGGCCTGCCATATGCATGTTCATAGAGGAAAATGGAAGAGACCCCAATCTAACCTCAGCAGGGTGCTTCCTTCTGGATGGTAGCTCACAGTTTCATCCCAGCAAGACAGGCAAATCACTGAGTTCAAGGACAGTAAGGTTCAGGACAGCCAAGGTTAGGAAGGAAAAGGGTCTATGTTGAGAATACAAACCTACAAAACAACAACTAGGAAAAAGAAGTGACAGTGTAACTTGGGGTAGGGTACCAACAAGAGAAAGCTTTCTGTTACCACTTACAAACACCAGTAGCCTTGCACCCTTCTGCCCAGGTCCCTGCCTTCCTTTCTAGGAATTCTAAGGATGCCAGGGTGTGGGGGAATCCAGATTAACTTTTTAATAACAAAGACTTGGTCTTTGATGTCTATAGGAAGCCCTTCTCAGTGCCTTTAACTACCACTGAACTTTCAGGGCTGTGACTCAACTGTAACAAGGAACAGAGCTAAGAACCTGCAGCCTTTGAAAACAACTATTTTTTTAAAGTGGGGGACACAAATCAGCAGTAGAACCCCTCAGGTTCAGCCATAATACTTGTTAGGGAAACAGCCTCAATGTCCGGAGCTGAGGTCTCATGGGTGAACTGCTTCAAACTCTGAGTATCATTGAAAGAAAGAAAAGCTATCATGTGGTTTCTTAATTTATTTATTTTATTATTTCTATTTTTTTTGTTTTCTTTTGTTTTGTTTTAGAAAAGGCCTCAGTCTGTAGCTATGGCTGACCTAGGACAGACTACATGTGTTAATTAGGGTTTCACAGTTGAGAAACAGACCATACCTATGTAAGACTTAGAAAACCCAACAGTCAGTGGTGGCTCGAGCTCTTAATGAGAGCACTCTGGAGGCAGAGGCAGTCAGTTTCTGAGTTCGAGGCCAGCCTGGTTAAAGACAGGGATAGGCAGGGCTAGGCAAGGCAGGGCTGGGCTAGGCTAGGCTAGGCAAGGGGCTGGGCTAGGCAAGGCAAGGGGCTAGGCTAGGCAACGCAAGGGGCTAGGCAAGACAGACAGACAGAGAGAAAGACAGACAAGGATGGAAGCCTGCCTGGTTTTTCTTTCTTTCTTATCCCTTTTAAAAAATGTATATTTATTTATTTATTTATTTATGTATTTATTAGATATAAGTACACTGTAGCTGTCTTCAGACACTCCAGAAGAGGGTTTCAGATTCTGGAGAATCTATATCCCTCTTATGGTCTGCATATGATGTACATAAACACAGCCTCACATATACTTCTAAAAATTTAAAGATGGGTAGGACCACTGAAAGGGCTCAACAATTAACAGCATTGTCTCCTCTTCCAGAGAACCTGGGATCAACTACCAGCAACTATATGGTGGCCCATCTCCAGTTCCAGGGGATCAGACAGACAGACAGAGATACAGACAGATAGAGTTAAGGATGGCAGGCCTACCTGGTCTTTCATTCTTTCTTATCCTTTTAAAAAATGTTTATTTATTTATTTATTTATTTATTTATTTATTTATTTATTTATTTATTCGATATAAGTACACTGTAGCTGTCTTCAGACACTCCAGAAGAGGGTGTCAGATTCTGGAGAATCTAAATCCCTCTTATGGTCTGCATATGATGTACATGAACACAGCCTCACATATACTTATAAAAATTTAAAGATGGGTGGGGCCACTGAAAGGGCTCAAAAATTAACAGCATTGTCTCCTCTTCCAGACAACCTGGGATCAACTACCAGCAACTATATGGTGGCCCATCTCCAGTTCCAGGCGATCAGACAGACAGACAGACATACAGACAAGGATGGCAGGCCTTCTGGTTTTTATTTCTTTCTTATCCGTTTAAAAAGGTTTATTTATTTATTTATGAATTTATTATATATAAGTACACTGTAGCTGTCTTCAGACACTCAGGAAGAGGGTGTCAGATTCTGGAGAATCTAAGTCCCTCTTATGATATGCATATGATGTACATAAAAACAGCTTCACATTTATTTCTAAAAATTTAAAGATGGGTGGGGCCACTGTGAGGGCTCAACAATTAACAGCATTGTCTCCTCTTCCAGAGAACCTGGGATCAACTACCAGCAACTATATGGTGGCCCATCTCCAGATCCAGGGGATCAGAGAGACAGACAGACAGACAGACAGACAAGGATGGCAGGCCTGCCTGGTTTTTCTTTCTTTCTTATCCTTTTTAAAACATGTTTATTTATTTATTTATTTATTTATGTATTTATTAGATATAAGTACACTGTAGCTGTCTTCAGACACTCCAGAAGAGGGTATCAGATTCTGGAGAATATAAATCCCTCTTATGGTCTACATACAATGTACATAAACACAGCCTCACATATACTTCTAAAAATTTAAAGATGTGTGGGGCCACTGAAAGGGCTCAACAATTAACAGCATTGTCTCCTCTTCCAGAGAACCTGGGATTAAACTACCAGCAACTATGTGGTGGCCCATCTCCAGTTCCAGGGGATCAGACAGACAGACAGACAGACAGACAGAGATAAGGATGGCAGGCCTGCTAGTCTTTCTTTTTTTCTTATCCTTTTTAAAAAATGTTTGTTTATTTATTTATTTATTTATTTATTTATTTATTTATTAGATATAAGTACACTGTAGCTGTCTTCAGACACTCCAGAAGAGGGTATCAGATTCTGGAGAATCTAAATACGTCTTATGGTCTGCATATGATGTACATAACACAGCCTCACATATATTTCTAAATATTTAAAGATGTGTGGGGCCACTGAAAGGGCTCAACAATTAACAGCATTGTCTCCTCTTCCAGAGAACCTGGTTCAACTACCAGCAACTATATGGTGGCCCATCTCCAGTTCCAGGGAATCAGACAGACAGACAGACAGACAGATATAAGGATGGAAGGCCTGCCTGGATTTTCTTTCTTTATTATCCTTATTTAAAAATGTTTATTTGTTTATTTATTTATTTATTAGACATAAGTACACTGTAGCTGTCTTCAGACACTCCAGAAGAGGGTGTCATATGCTGGAGAATCTAAATCCCTCTAATGGTCTGCATTTGATGTACATAAACATAGCCTCACATATACTTCTAAAAATTTAAAGATGGGTGGGGCCACTGAAAGGGCTCAACAATTAACAGCATTGTCTCCTTTTCCAGAGAACCTGGGATCAACTACCAGCAACTATATGGTGTCCCATCTCCAGTTACAGGGGATCAGACAGACAGACAGACAGACAGAAAGTGATAAGGATGGCAGGCCTGCATGGTCTTTCTTTATTTCTTCTCCGTTTAAAAAAAAGGTTTATTTATTTATTTTTATTTATTTATTTATTTATTTATTTATTTATTTATTTATTTTTAATGTATTTATTAGATATAAGTACACAATACTTGTCTTCAGACACTCCAGAAGAGGTTGTCAGATTCTGGAAAATCTAAATCCCTCTTATGGTCTGCATATGATGTACATAAACACAGCCTCACATATACTTCTAAAAATTTAAAGATGGGTGGGGCCACTAAAAGGGATCAACAATTAACAGCATTGTCTCCTCTTCCAGAGAACCTGGGATCAATAACCAGTAATTATATGGTGGCCCATCTCCAGTTCCAGGGGATCAGACAGACACACAGACAGACAGACAGAGATAAGGATGGCAGGCCTGCCTGGTCTTTCTTTCTTTCTTATCATTTTAAAAAAGGTTTATTTATTTATTTATGTATTTATTAGATATAAGTACACTATAGCTATCTTCAGACACTCCAGAAGAGGGTGTTTGATTCTGCAGAACGTAAATCCCATTTATGTTCTGCATATGATGTACATAAACACAGCCTCACATATTCTTCTAAAAATTTAAAGATGGTTGGGGCCACTGAAAGGAACCAACAATTAACAGCATTGTCTCCTCTTCCAGAGAACCTGGGATCAACTACCAGCAACTATATGTTGGCCCATCTCCAGTTTCAGGGGATCAGACAGACAAACAGACAGACAGAAAGACAGAGATAAGGATGGCAAACCTGCCTGGTCTTTCTTTCTTTCTTATCCTTTTTAAAAAATGTTTATTTATTTATTTATGTATTTTTTAGATATAAGTACACTGTAGCTGTCTTCAGACACTCCAGAAGAGGGTGTCAGATTCTGGAGAATCTAAATCCCTCTTATGGTCTGCATATGATGTACATAAACACAGCCTCACATATACTTCTAAAATTTTAAAGATGGGTGGGGTCACTAAAGAAAGGGCTCAACAATTAACAGCATTGTCTCCTCTTCCACAGAACCTGGGATGAACTACCAGCAACTATATGGTGGCCCATCTCCAGTTCCAGGGTATCAGATAGACAGACAGACAGACAGAGATAAGGATGGCAGGCGTGCCTGGTCTTTCTTTCTTTATTATACTGTTGAAAAAATGTTTATTTATTTATTTATTTATTTTTATTTATGTATTTATTAGATATAAGTACACTGTAGCTGTCTTCAGACACTCTAGAAGAGGGTCTCATCTTCTGGAGAATCTAAATCCCTCTTATGGTCTTCATATGATGTACATAAACACAGCCTCACATATACTTCTAAAAATTTAAAGATGGGTGGGCCCACTTAAAGGGCTCAACCATTAACAGCATTGTCTCTTCTTCCAGAGAACGTGGGATCAACTACCAGCAACTATATGGTGGCCCATCTCAAGTTCCAGGGGATAAGACAGACAGACAGACAGACAGAGATAAGGATGGCAGGCCTGCCTGATTTTTCTTTCTTTCTTATCCTTATAAAAAAATGTTTATTTATTTGTTTATTTGTGTATTTATTTATTTATTTATTTATTTATCAGATATAAGTACACTGTAGCTTTCTTCAGACTCTCCAGAAGAGGGTGTCAGATTCTGGAGAATCTATATCCCTCTTATGGTCTGCATATGATGTACATGAACACAGCCTCACATATACTTCTAAAAATTTAAAGATGGGTGGGGCCACTGAAAGGGCTCAAAAATTAACAGCATTGTCTCCTCTTCCAGAGAACCTGGGATCAACTACCAGCAACTATATGGTGGCCCATCTCGAGTCCAAGGGGATCAGACAGACTGTAGACAGACAGAAAGACAGACAGAGATAAGGATGGCAGGCCTGCCTGGTCTTTCTTTCTTTCTTATCCTGTTTAAAAAATGTTTATTTATTTATTTATTTATTTATTTATTTATTTATTTATTTATTTATTTATTTATTTAATATAAGTACACTGTAGCTGTCTTCAGACACTCCAGAAGAGGGTGTCAGATTCTGGAGAATCTAAATCACATTTATGGTCTGCATAAGATGTTCATAAATACAGCCTCACATATACTTCTAAATATTTAAAGATGGGTGGCGCCACTGAAAGGGCTCAACAATTAACAGCATTGTATCCTCTTCCAGAGAACCTGGGATCAACTACCAGCAACACTATGGTGGCCCATCTACAGTTCCAGGGTATCAGACAGACAGACAGACAGACAGACAGAGATAAGGGTGGCAGGCCTGCCCGGTCTTTCTTACTTTCTTATCCTTTTAAAAAATGTTTATTTATTTATTTATTTATTTATTTATTTATTTATTTATTTATGTATTTATTAGATATAAGTAAACTGTAGCTGTCTTCAGACACTCCAGAAGAGGGTGTCAGATTCTGGAGAATCTAAATCCCTCTTATGGTCTGCATATGATGTACATAAACACAGCCTCACATATACTTCTAAAATTTTAAAGATGGGTGGAGCCACAGAAAGGGCTCAACAATTAACAGCATTGTCTCCTCTTCCAGAGAAACTTGGATAAACTACCAGCAACTATATGGTGGCCCATCTCCAGTTTTAGGGTATCACACAGACAGACAGACAGACAGAGATAAGGGTGGCAGGCTTGCCTGGTCTTTCTTTCTGTCTTATCCTTTTTAAAAAATGTTTATTTATTTATTTATTTATTTATTTATTTATTTATTTATTTATTTATTTATGTGTTTATTAGATATAAGTACACTGTAGCTGTCTTCAGACACTCCAGAAGAGGGTGTCAGATTCTGGAGAATCTAAATCCCTCTTATGGTCTGCATATGATGTACATAAACACAGCCTCACATATACTTCTAAAAATTTAAAGATGGGTGGGCCCACTGAAAGGGCTCAACCATTAACAGCATTGTCTCTTCTTCCAGAGAACGTGGGATGAACTACCAGCAACTATATGGTGGCCCATCTCAAGTTCCAGGGGATAAGACAGACAGACAGACAGACAGAGATAAGGATGGCAGGCCTGCCTGATTTTTCTTTCTTTCTTATCCTTTTAAAAAATGTTTATTTATTTGTTTATTTGTTTATTTATTTATTTATTTATTTATCAGATATAAGTACACTGTAGCTGTCTTCAGACTCTCCAGAAGAGGGTGTCAGATTCTGGAGAATCTATATCCCTCTTATGGTCTGCATATGATGTACATGAACACAGCCTCACATATACTTCTAAAAATTTAAAGATGGGTGGGGCCACTGAAAGGGCTCAAAAATTAACAGCATTGTCTCCTCTTCCAGAGAACCTGGGATCAACTACCAGCAACTATATGGTGGCCCATCTCGAGTCCAAGGGGATCAGACAGACTGTAGACAGACAGAAAGACAGACAGAGATAAGGATGGCAGGCCTGCCTGGTTTTTCTTTCTTTCTTATCCTGTTTAAAAAATGTTTATTTATTTATTTATTTATTTATTTATTTGATATAAGTACACTGTAGCTGTCTTCAGACACTCCAGAAGTGGGTGTCAGATTCTGGAGAATCTAAATCACATTTATGGTCTGCATAAGATGTACATAAACACAGCCTCACATATACTTCTAAATATTTAAAGATGGGTGGCGCCACTGAAAGGGCTGAACAATTAACAGCATTGTATCCTCTTCCAGAGAACCTGGGATCAACTACCAGCAACACTATGGTGGCCCATCTACAGTTCCAGGGTATCAGACAGACAGACAGACAGACAGACAGAGATAAGGGTTGCAGGCCTGCCCGGTCTTTCTTACTTTCTTATCCTTTTTAAAAAATGTTTATTTATTTATTTATTTATTTATTTATTTATTTATTTATTTATTTATTTATTTATGTATTTATTAGATGTAAGTACACTGTAACTGTCTTCAGAAAATACAGAAGAGGGTGTCAGATTCTGGAGAATCTAAATCCCTCTTATGGTCTGCATATGATGTACATAAACACAGCCTCACATACCCTTCTAAAAATTTAAAGATGGGTGGGGCCACTGAAAGGGCTAAACAATTAACAGCATTGTCTCCTCTTCCAGAGAACCTGGGATCAACTACCAGCAACTATATGGTGGCCTATCTCCAGTTCCAAAGGATCATATAGATAGACAGACAGACAGACAGAGATAAGGATGGCAGGACTTCCTGGTGTTTCTTTCTTTCTTATCCTTTTTAAAAAATGTTTATTTATTTATTTATTCATGTATTTATTATATTTACGTACACTGTAGCTGTCTTCAGACACTCCAGAAGAGGGTGTCAGTTTCTGGAGAATCTAAATCACTCTTATGGTCTGAATATGAAGTACATAAACACAGCCTCAGATATACTTATAAAAATTTAATGAAGGGTGGGGCCACTGAAAGGGCTCAATAATTTACAGCATTGTCTCCTCTTCCAGAGAACCTTGGATAAACTACCAGCAACTATATGGTGGCCCATATCCAGTACCAGAGGATCAGACAGACAGACAGACAGACAGACAGAGATAAGAATGGCAGGCCTGCCAGGTCTTTCTTTCTTTCTTGTCCTTTTTAAAAAATGTTTATTTATTTATGTATTTATTATATATAAGTACTCTGTAGCTAATACAGACACTCCAGAAGAGGGTGTCAGATTCTGAAGAATCTAAAACCATCTTATGGTCTGCATATGATGTACATAAACACAGCCTCAGATATACTTCTAAAAATTTAAAGATGGGTGGGGCCACTGAAAGGCTCAACAATTAACAGCATTGTCTCCTCTTCCAGAGAACCTGGGATCAACTACCAGCAACTATATAGTGGCCTATCTTCAGTTCCAAAGGATCATATAGAGAGACAGACAGACAGACAGAAATAAGGATGGCAGGCCTGCCTGGTCTTTCTTTCTTTCTTATCCATTTGAAAAAATGTTTACTTATTAATTAATTTATTTATTTATTTATTTATTTATTTATTAGATATAAGTACACTGTAGCTGTCTTCAGACACTCCAGAAGAGGGTGTGAGATTCTGGAGAATCTAAATACCTCTTATGGTCTGCATATGATGTACATAAACACAGACTCAAGTATACTTCTAAAAATTTAAAGATGGGTGGGGCCAAAGAATGGGATCAACAATTAACAGCTTGTCTCCTCTTCCAGAGAACCTGGGATCAACTACCAGCAACTATATGGTGGCCCATCTGCAGTTCCAGGGATCAGACAGACAGACAGACAGACAGAGATAAGGATGGCAGGCCTGCCTGGTCTTTCTTTCTTACTTATCCTGTTTAAAAAATGTTTATTTATTTATTTATTTATTTATTTATTTATTTATTTATTTATTTATTAGATATAAGTACACTGTAGCTGTCTTCAGACACTCCAGAAGAGGGTGTCAGATTCTGGAGAATTTAAATCACTCTTATGGTCTGCATATGATGTACATAAATACAGCCTCACATTTACCAATAAAAATTTAAAGATGGTTGGGGCCACTGAAAGGGCTCAACAATTCACAACATTGTCTCCTCTTCCAGAGAACCTGGGAAAAACTACCAGCAAATATATGGTGGCCCATATCCAGTTCCAGAGGATCAGACAGACAGACAGACAGACAGACAGTGATAAGGATGGCAGGCCTGCCTGATTTTTCTTTCTTTCTTATCCTTTTTAAAAAATGTTTATTTAATTATTAATTTATTTATGTATGTATTTATTAGATATAAGTACACTGTAGCTGTCTTCAGACACTCCAGTAGAGGGTGTCAGATTCTGAAGAATCTAAAACCATCTTATTGTCTGCATATGATGTACATAAACACAGCCTCAGATATACTTCTAAAATTTAATGAAGGGAGGGGCCACTGAAAGGGCTCAACAATTAACAGCATTATCTCCCCTTCCAGAGAACCTGGGATCAACTACCAGCAACTTTATGGTGGCCCATCTACAGTTCCAGGGGATCAGACAGACAGACAGACAGACAGAGATAAGGATGGCAGGCCTGCCATGTCTTTCTTTCTTACTTATCCTGTTTAAAAAATGTTTATTTATTTATTTATTTATTTATTTACGTATTTATTACATATAAGTACACTGTAGCTGTCTTCAGACAGTCCAGAAAAGGGTGTCAATTCTGGAGAATCTAAATCCCTCTTATGGTCTGCATATGATGTACATAAACACAGCCTCACATATACTTCTAAACATTTAAAGATGGGTGGGGCCACTGAAAGGGCTCAACAATGAACAGCATTGTCTCCTCTTCCAGAGAACCTGGGAAAAACTAACAGCAAATATATGGTGGCCCTTATCCAGTTCCAAAGGTTCAGACAGAGAGACAGACAGACAGAGATAAGGATGGCAGGCCTGCCTGATTTTTCTTTCTTTCTTATCCTTTATAAAAAATGTTTATTTATTTATTAATTTATTTATTTATGTATTTATTAGATATAAGTACACTGTAGCTGTCTTCAGACACTCCAGTAGACGGTTTCAGATTCTGAAAAATCTAAAACCATCTTCTGGTCTGCATATGATGTACATAAACACAGCCTCAGATATACTTCAAAAAATTTAATGAAGGATGGGGCCACTGAAAGGGCTCAACAATTAACAGCATTATCTCCTCTTCCAGAGAACATGGGATCAACTACCAGCAACTATATGGTGGCTCATCTCCAGTTCCCAGGGATCAGACAGACAGACAGACACACAGACAGAGATATCGATGGCAGGCCTGCCTGGTCTTTCTTTCTTTCTTATACTTTTTAAAAAATGTTTATTTATTTATTTATTCATGTATTTATTAGATATAAGTACACTGTAGCTGTCTTCAGACACTCCAGAAGTGGGTGTCTGGTTCTGTAGAATCTAAATCCCTCTTATGGTCTGCATATGATGTACATAAACACAGCCTAACATACAGTTCTAAATATTTAAAAATGGGTGGGGCAATTGAAAGGGCTCAACAATGAACAGCATTGTCTCCTCTTCCAGAGAACCTCGGCTCAACTACCAGCAACTATATGGTGGCCCATCTCCAGTTCCAGGGGATCAGACAGACAGACAGTCAGAAAGACAGAGATAAGGATGGCAGGACTGCCTGGTCTTTCTTTCTTTCTTATCCTTTTGAAAAAATGTTTACTTATTTATTTATTTATGTATTTATTAGATATAAGAAAACTGTAGCTGTCTTCAGACACTCCAGAAGAGGGTGTCAGATTCTGGAGAATCTAAATCCCTCTTATGGCCTGCATATGATGTACATAAACCAGACTCATGTATACTTCTAAAAATTTAAAGATGTGTGGGGCCACTGAGAGGGCTCAAAAATTAACAGCATTGTCTCATCTTCCAGAGAACCTGGGATCAACTACCAGCAACTATATGGTGGCTCATCTCCAGTTCCAGTGGATCAGAAAGACAGAGAGACAGACAGACAGAGATAAGGATGGCACGCCTGCCTGGTCTTTCTTTATTTCTTATCCCCTATAAAAAATGTTTATTTATTTATTTATTTATTTATTTATTTATTTATTTATTTATTTATTTATTTATGTATTTATTAGATATAAGTACACTGTAGCCGTCTTCAGACACTCCTGAAGAGGGTGTCAGATTCTAGAGAATATAAATCCCTCTTATGGTCTGCATATGATGTACATAAACACAGCCTCACATATACTTCTAAAAATTTAAAGAAAGGTGGGACCACTGAAAGGGCTCAACAATTACCATCACTGTCTCCACTTCCAGAGAACCTGGGATCAACTACCAGCAACTATATGGTGGCCCATCTGCAGTTCCAGGGGATCAGACAGACAGACAGACAGACAGAGATAAGGATGGCAGGCCTGCCAGGTCTTTCTTTCTTACTTATCCTGTTTAAAAAATGTTTATTTATTTATTTATGTATGTATTTATTAGATATAAGTACACAGTAGCTGTCTTCAGACACTCCAGAAGAGTGTGTCAGATTCTGGAGAATCTAAATCCCTCTTATGGTCTGCATATGATGTACATAAACACAGCCTCACGTATAATTCTAAAAATTTAAAGATGGGTGGGACCACTGAAAGGGCTTAACAATTAACATCATTGTCTCCTCTTCCAGAGAACCTGGGATCAACTACCAGCAACTATATGGTGGCCCATATCCAGTTCCAAAGGTTCAGACAGACAGACAGACAGACAGACAGAGATACGGATGGCAGGCCTGCCTGATTTTTCTTTTTCTTATCCTTTATAAAAAATGTTTATTTATTTATTAATTTATTTATTTATGTATTTATTAGATATAAGGACACTGTAGCTGTCTTCAGACACTCCAGTAGACGGTGTCAGATTCTGAAAAATCTAAAACCATCTTCTGGTCTGCATATGATGTACATAAACACAGCCTCAGATATACTTTAAAAAATTTAATGAAGGGTGTGGCCACTAAAAGGGATCAACAATTAACAGCATTGTCTCCTCTTCCAGAGAACCTGGGATCAATAACCAGTAATTATATGGTGGCCCATCTCCAGTTCCAGGGGATCAGACAGACACACAGACAGACAGACAGAGATAAGGATGGCAGGCCTGCCTGGTCTTTCTTTCTTTCTTATCATTTTAAAAAATGTTTATTTATTTATTTATGTATTTATTAGATATAAGTACACTATAGCTATCTTCAGACACTCCAGAAGAGGGTGTTTGATTCTGCAGAACGTAAATCCCATTTATGTTCTGCATATGATGTACATAAACACAGCCTCACATATTCTTCTAAAAATTTAAAGATGGTTGGGGCCACTGAAAGGAACCAACAATTAACAGCATTGTCTCATCTTCAAGAGAACCTGGGATCAACTACCAGCAACTATATGTTGGCCCATCTCCAGTTTCAGGGGATCAGACAGACAAACAGACAGACAGAAAGACAGAGATAAGGATGGCAGGCCTGCCTGGTCTTTCTTTCTTTCTTATCCTTTTTAAAAAATGTTTATTTATTTATTTATGTATTTTTTAGATATAAGTACACTGTAGCTGTCTTCAGACACTCCAGAAGAGGGTGTCAGATTCTGGAGAATCTAAATCCCTCTTATGGTCTGCATATGATGTACATAAACACAGCCTCACATATACTTCTAAAAATTTAAAGATGGGTGGGGTCACTAAAGAAAGGGCTCAACAATTAACAGCATTGTCTCCTCTTCCAGAGAACCTGGGATGAACTACCAGCAACTATATGGTGGCCCATCTCCAGTTCCAGGGTATCAGACAGACAGACAGACAGACAGAGATAAGGAAGGCAGGCGTGCCTGGTCTTTCTTTATTTATTATACTGTTGAAAAAATGTTTATTTATTTATTTATTTATTTTTATTTATGTATTTATTAGATATAAGTACACTGTAGCTGTCTTCAGACTCTCCAGAAGAGGGTGTCAGATTCTGGAGAATCTATATCCCTCTTATGGTCTGCATATGATGTACATGAACACAGCCTCACATATACTTCTAAAAATTTAAAGATGGGTGGGGCCACTGAAAGGGCTCAAAAATTAACAGCATTGTCTCCTCTTCCAGAGAACCTGGGATCAACTACCAGCAACTATATGGTGGCCCATCTCGAGTCCAAGGGGATCAGACAGACTGTAGACAGACAGAAAGACAGACAGAGATAAGGATGGCAGGCCTGCCTGGTCTTTCTTTCTTTCTTATCCTGTTTAAAAAATGTTTATTTATTTATTTATTTATTTATTTATTTATTTATTTATTTAATATAAGTACACTGTAGCTGTCTTCAGACACTCCAGAAGAGGGTGTCAGATTCTGGAGAATCTAAATCACATTTATGGTCTGCATATGATGTACATAAACACAGCCTCACATATACTTCTAAATATTTAAAGATGGGTGGCGCCACTGAAAGGGCTCAACAATTAACAGCATTGTATCCTCTTCCAGAGAACCTGGGATCAACTACCAGCAACACTATGGTGGCCCATCTACAGTTCCAGGGTGTCAGACAGACAGACAGACAGACAGACAGAGATAAGGGTGGCAGGCCTGCCCGGTCTTTCTTACTTTCTTATCCTTTTAAAAAAATGTTTATTTATTTATTTATTTAGTCATTCATTTATTTATTTATGTATTTATTAGATATAAGTAAACTGTAGCTGTCTTCACACACTCCAGAAGAGGGTGTCAGATTCTGGAGAATCTAAATCCCTCTTATGGTCTGCATATGATGTACATAAACACAGCCTCACATATACTTCTAAAATTTTAAAGATGGGTGGAGCCACAGAAAGGGCTCAACAATTAACAGCATTGTCTCCTCTTCCAGAGAACCTTGGATAAACTACCAGCAACTATATGGTGGCCCATTTCCAGTTCTAGGGTATCACACAGACAGACAGACAGACAGAGATAAGGGTTGCAGGCTTGCCTGGTCTTTCTTTCTGTCTTATCCTTTTTAAAAAATGTTTATTTATTTATTTATTTATTTATTTATTTATTTATTTATTTATTTATGTATTTATTAGATATAAGTACACTGTAGCTGTCTTCAGAAAATACAGAAGAGGGTGTCAGATTCTGGAGAATCTAAATCCCTCTTATGGTCTGCATATGATGTACATAAACACAGCCTCACATACCCTTCTAAAAATTTAAAGATGGGTGGGGCCACTGAAAGGGCTCAACAATTAACAGCATTGTCTCCTCTTCCAGAGAACCTGGGATCAACTACCAGCAACTATATGGTGGCCTATCTCCAGTTCCAAAGGATCATATAGATAGACAGACAGACAGACAGAGATAAGGATGGCAGGACTTCCTGGTGTTTCTTTCTTTCTTATCCTTTTTAAAAAATGTTTATTTATTTATTTATTCATGTATTTATTATATTTACGTACACTGTAGCTGTCTTCAGACACTCCAGAAGAGGGTGTCAGTTTCTGGAGAATCTAAATCACTCTTATGGTCTGAATATGATGTACATAAACACAGCTTCAGATATACTTATAAAAATTTAATGAAGGGTGGGGCCACTGAAAGGGCTCAATAATTTACAGCATTGTCTCCTCTTCCAGAGAACCTTGGATAAACTACCAGCAACTATATGGTGGCCCATATCCAGTACCAGAGGATCAGACAGACAGACAGGCAGACAGACAGAGATAAGGATGGCAGGCCTGCCAGGTCTTTCTTTCTTTCTTGTCCTTTTTAAAAAATGTTTATTTATTTATGTATTTATTATATATAAGTACTCTGTAGCTATCTACAGACACTCCAGAAGAGGGTGTCAGATTCTGAAGAATCTAAAACCATCTTATGGTCTGCATATGATGTACATAAACACAGCCTCAGATATACTTCTAAAAATTTAAAGATGGGTGGGGCCACTGAAAGGGCTCAACAATTAACAGCATTGTCTCCTCTTCCAGAGAACCTGGGATCAACTACCAGCAACAATATGGTGACCTATCTTCAGTTCCAAAGGATCATATAGAGAGACAGACAGACAGACAGAAATGAGGATGGCAGGCCTGCCTGGTCTTTCTTTCTTTCTTATCCATTTGAAAAAATATTTACTTATTAATTAATTATTAATTTATTTATTTATTTATTTTTTTATTTATTAGATATAAGTACACTGTAGCTGTCTTCAGACACTCCAGAAGAGGGTGTGAGATTCAGGAGAATCTAAATACCTCTTATGGTCTGCATATGATGTACATAAACACAGACTCAAGTATACTTCTAAAAATTTAAAGATGGGTGGGGCCAAAGAATGGGCTCAACAATTAACAGCGTTGTCTCCTCTTCCAGAGAACCTGGGATCAAATACCAGCAACTATATGGTGGCCCATCTGCAGTTCCAGGGATCAGACAGACAGACAGACAGACAGAGATAAGGATGGCAGGCCTGCCTGGTCTTTCTTTCTTACTTATCCTGTTTAAAAAATGTTTATTTATTTATTTATTTATTTATTTATTTATTTATTTATTTATTTATGTATTTATTAGATATAAGTACACTGTAGCTGTCTTCAGACACTCCAGAAGAGGGTGTCAGATTCTGGAGAATTTAAATCACTCTTATGGTCTGCATATGATGTACATAAATACAGCCTCACATTTACCTCTAAATATTTAAAGATGGGTGGGGCCACTGAGAGGGCTCAACAATTAACAGCATTGTCTCCTCTTCCAGATAACATTGGATAAACTACCAGCAACTATATGGTGGCCCATCTCCAGTTCCAGGGTATCAGACAGACAGACAGAGAGACAGAGATAAGGATGGAGGCCTGCCTGGTCTTTCTTTCTTTCTTATACTTTAAAAAAATGTTTATTTATTTATTTATTTATTTATTTATTTATTTATTTATTTATTTATTTATGTATTTATTAGAAATAAGTACACTGTAGCTGTCTTCAGACACTCTAAAAAAAGGGTCTCATCTTCTGGAGAATCTAAATCCCTCTTATGGTCTTCATATGATGTACATAAACACAGCCTCACATATACTTCTAAAAATTTAAAGATGGGTGGGCCCACTGAAAGGGCTCAACAATTAACAGCATTGTCTCTTCTTCCAGAGAACTTGGGATCAACTACCAGCAACTATATGGTGGCCCATCTCAAGTTCCAGGGGATAAGACAGACAGACAGACAGACAGAGATAAGGATGGCAGGCCTGCCTGATTTTTCTTTCTTTCTTATCCTTTTAAAAAATGTTTATTTATTTGTTTATTTATTTATTTATTTATTTATTTATTTATTTATCAGATATAAGTACACTGTAGCTGTCTTCAGACTCTCCAGAAGAGGGTGTCAGATTCTGGAGAATCTATATCCCTCTTATGGTCTGCATATGATGTACATGAACACAGCCTCACATATACTTCTAAAAATTTAACGATGGGTGGGGCCACTGAAAGGGCTCAACAATTAACAGCATTGTCTCCTCTTCCAGAGAACCTGGGATCAACTACCAGCAACACTATCGTGGCCCATCTACAGTTCCAGGGTATCAGACAGACAGACAGACAGAGATAAGGGTGGCAGGCCTGCCCGGTCTTTCTTACTTTCTTATCCTTTTTAAAAAATGTTTATTTATTTATTTATTTATTTATTTATTTATTTATTCATTTATTTATTTATTTATTTATGTATTTATTAGATATAAGTAAACTGTAGCTGTCTTCAGACACTCCAGAAGAGGGTGTCAGATTCTGGAGAATCTAAATCCCTTTTATGGTCTGCATATGATGTACATAAATACAGCCTCACATATACTTCTAAAATTTTAAAGATGGGTGGGGCCACAGAAAGGGCTCAACAATTAACAGCATTGTCTCCTCTTCCAGAGAACCTTGGATAAACTACCAGCAACTATATGGTGGCCCATCTCCAGTTCTAGGGTATCACACAGACAGACAGACAGACAGAGATAAGGGTGGCAGGCTTGGCTGGTCTTTCTTTCTCTCTTATCCTTTTTAAAAAATGTTTATTTATTTATTTATTTATTTATTTATTTATTTATTTATTTATTAGATATAAGTACACTGTAACTGTCTTCAGAAAATACAGAAGATGGTGTCAGATTCTGGAGAATCTAAATCCCTCTTATGGTCTGCATATGATGTACATAAACACAGCCTCACATACCCTTCTAAAAATTTAAAGATGGCTGGGGCCACTGAAAGGGCTAAACAATTAACAGCATTTTCTCCTCTTCCAGAGAACCTGGGATCAACTACCAGCAACTATATGGTGGCCTATCTCCAGTTCCAAAGGATCATGTAGATAGACAGACAGACAGACAGAGATAAGGATGGCAGGACTTCCTGGTGTTTCTTTCTTTCTTATCCTTTTTAAAAAATGTTTATTTATTTATTTATTCATGTATTTATTATATTTACGTACACTGTAGCTGTTCAGACACTCCAGAAGAGGGTGTCAGTTTCTGGAGAATCTAAATCACTCTTATGGTCTGAATATGATGTACATAAACACAGCCTCAGATATACTTATAAAAATTTAATGAAGGGTGGGGCCACTGAAAGGGCTCAATAATTTACAGCATTGTCTCCTCTTCCAGAGAACCTTGGATAAACTACCAGCAACTATATGGTGGCCCATATCCAGTACCAGAGGATCAGACAGACAGACAGACAGACAGACAGAGATAAGAATGGCAGGCCTGCCAGGTCTTTCTTTCTTTCTTGTCCTTTTTAAAAAATGTTTATTTATTTATGTATTTATTATATATAAGTACTCTGTAGCTATCTACAGACACTCCAGAAGAGGGTGTCAGATTCTGAAGAATCTAAAACCATCTTATGGTCTGCATATGATGTACATAAACACAGCCTCAGATATACTTCTAAAAATTTAAAGATGGGTGGGGCCACTGAAAGGGCTCAACAATTAACAGCATTGTCTCCTCATCCAGAGAACCTGGGATCAACTACCAGCAACTATATAGTGGCCTATCTTCAGTTCCAAAGGATCATATAGAGAGACAGACAGACAGACAGAAATGAGGATGGCAGGCCTGCCTGGTCTTTCTTTCTTTCTTATCCATTTGAAAAAATGTTTACTTATTAATTAATTAATTAATTAATTAATTAATTAATTTATTTATTTATTTATTAGATATAAGTACACTGTAGCTGTCTTCAGACACTCCAGAAGAGGGTGTGAGATTCTGGAGAATCTAAATACCTCTTATGGTCTGCATATGATGTACATAAACACAGGCTCAAGTATACTTCTAAAAATTTAAAGATGGGTGGGGCCAAAGAATGGGCTCAAAAATTAACAGCGTTGTCTCCTCTTCCAGAGAACCTGGGATCAACTACCAGCAACTATATGGTGGCCCATCTACAGTTCCAGGGATCAGACAGACAGACAGACAGACAGAGATAAGGATGGCAGGCCTGCCTGGTCTTTCTTTCTTACTTATCCTTTATAAAAAATGTTTATTTATTTATTTATTTATTTATTTATTTATTTATTTATTTATGTATTTTTTAGATATAAGTACACTGTAGCTGTCTTCAGACACTCCAGTATATGGTGTCAGATTCTGGAGAATCTAAATCCCTCTTATGGTCTGCATATGATGTACATAAACACAGCCTCACATATACTTCTAAAAATTTAAAGATGGGTGGGGCCACTGAAAGGGCTCAATAATTAAGAGCATTGTCTCCTCTTCCAGAGAACCTGGGATCAACTACAAGCAACTATATGGTTGCCCATCTCCAGTTCCAGGGGATCAGACAGAGAGACAGACAGACAGACAGAGATAAGGATGGAAGGCCTGCCTGGTCTTTCTTTCTTTCTTATCCTTTTTAAAAAATGTTTATTTATTTATTTATTTATTTATGTATTTATTAGATATAAGTACACTGTAGCTATCTTCAGACACTCCAGAAGAGGGTGTCATATTCTGGAGAATCTAAATCCCTCTTATTGTCTGCATATGATGTACATAAACACAGCCTCACATACACCTCTAAAAATTTAAAGATGAGTGGGGCCACTGAAAGGGCTCAACAATTAACAGCATTGTCTCCTCTTCCAGAGAACCTGGGATCAACTACCAGCAACTATATGGTGGCCCATCTCCAGTTCCAGGAGATCAGAAAGACAGACAGACAGACAGAGAAAAGGATGGCAGGCCCTGCCTGGTCTTTCTTTTTTTCTTATCATTTTTTTAAAATATTTATTTATTTATTTATTTATTTATTTATTTATTTATTTATTAGACATAAGTACACTGTAGCTGTCTTCAGACACTCCAGAAGAGGGTGTCAGATTCTGGAGAATCTAAATCACATTTATGGTCTGCATCAGATGTACATAAACACAGCCTCACATATACTTCTAAATATTTAAAGATGGGTGGCGCCACTGAAAGGGCTCAACAATTAACAGCATTGTATCCTCTTCCAGAGAACCTGGGATCAACTACCAGCAACACTATGGTGGCCCATCTACAGTTCCAGGGTATCAGACAGACAGAGAGACAGACAGACAGAGATAAGGGTGGCAGGCCTGCCCGGTCTTTCTTACTTTCTTATCCTTTTTAAAAAATGTTTATTTATTTATTTATTTATTTATTTATTCATTCATTTATTTATTTATGTATTTATTAGATATAAGTAAACTGTAGCTGTCTTCAGACACTCCAGAAGAGGGTGTCAGATTCTGGAGAATCTAAATCCCTTTTATGGTCTGCATATGATGTACATAAACACAGCCTCACATATACTTCTAAAATTTTAAAGATGGGTGGGGCCACAGAAAGGGCTCAACAATTAACAGCATTGTCTCCTCTTCCAGAGAACCTTGGATAAACTACCAGCAACTATATGGTGGCCCATCTCCAGTTCTAGGGTATCACACAGACAGACAGACAGACAGACAGAGATAAGGGTGGCAGGCTTGGCTGGTCTTTCTTTCTCTCTTATCCTTTTTAAAAAATGTTTATTTATTTATTTATTTATTTATTTATTTATTTATTTATTTATTAGATATAAGTACACTGTAACTGTCTTCAGAAAATACAGAAGATGGTGTCAGATTCTGGAGAATCTAAATCCCTCTTATGGTCTGCATATGATGTACATAAACACAGCCTCACATACCCTTCTAAAAATTTAAAGATGGCTGGGGCCACTGAAAGGGCTAAACAATTAACAGCATTTTCTCCTCTTCCAGAGAACCTGGGATCAACTACCAGCAACTATATGGTGGCCTATCTCCAGTTCCAAAGGATCATATAGATAGACAGACAGACAGACAGAGATAAGGAAAGCAGGACTTCCTAGTGTTTCTTTCTTTCTTATCCTTTTTAAAAAATGTTTATTTATTTATTTATTCATGTATTTATTATATTTACGTACACTGTAGCTGTCTTCAGACACTCCAGAAGAGGGTGTCAGTTTCTGGAGAATCTAAATCACTCTTATGGTCTGAATATGATGTACATAAACACAGCCTCAGATATACTTATAAAAATTTAAAGATGGGTGGGGCCACTGAAGGGCTCAACAATTAACAGCATTGTCTCCTCTTACAGAGAACCTGGGATCAACTACCAGCAACTATATGGTGGCCCATCTCCAGTTTCAGGGGATCAGACAGACAGACAGACAAACAGACAAGGATGGCAGGCCTGCCTGGTTGTTCTTTCTTTCTTATCCATTTTGAAAAAATGTTTATTTATTTATTTATGTATTTATTAGATATAAGTACACTGTAGAGGTCTTCAGACACTCCAGAAGAGGTTGTCAGATTCTGGAGAATCTAAATCCCTCTTATGGTCTGCATATGATGTACATAAACACAGAGTCACATTTACTTCCAAAAATTTAAAGATTGTGGGGCCACTGAAAGGGCTCAACAATTAACAGCATTGTCTCCTCTTCCAGAGAACCTGAGATCAACTACCAGCAACTATATGGTGGCCCATTTCCAGGTCCAGGGAATCAGAAAGACAGATAGACAGACAGACAGAGATAAGGATGGCAGGCCTGCCTGGTATTTCTATTTTCTTATCAATTTTAAAAAAAGTTTATTTATTCATTTATTTATTTATTTATTTATTTATTTATTTATTTATTTATTTATTAGAATAAGTACACTTTAGCTGTCTTCAGACACTCCAGAAGAGGGTGTCAGATTCTGGAGAATCTAAATCCCTCTTATAGTCTGCCTATGATGTACATAAACACAGCCTCACATACACTTCTAAAAATTTAAAGATGAGTGGGGCCACTGAAAGGGCTCAACAATTAACAGCATTGTCTCCTCTTCCAGAGAACCTGGGATCAACTATCAGCCACTATATGGTGGCCCATCTCCAGTTCCCCGGGATCAGACAGACAGACAGACAGACAGATTTAAGGAACGCAGGCCTGCCTGGACTTTCTTTTTTTCTTATCATTTTTAAAAAATGATTATTTATTTATTTATTTATTTATTAGATATAAGTACATGGTAGCAGTCTTCTGACACTCCAGAAGACGGTGTCAGATTCTGGACAATCTAAATCCCTCTTATGGTCTGCATATGAGGTACATAAACACAGCCTCACATATACTTCTAAAAATTTAAAGATGGGTGGGGCCACTTTACTGCTCAAAAATTAACAGCATTGTCTCCTCTTCCAGAGAACCTGGGTTCAACTACCAGCAACTATATGGTGGCCCATCTCCAGTTCCAGGGGATCAGACAGACAGACAGACATACAGACAGATAGAGATAAGGATGGCAGGCCTGCCTGGTCTTTCTTTCTTTCTTATCCTTTTTAAGAAATGTTTATTTATTTATTAATGTATATTAGATATAAGTACACTGTAGCTGTCTTCAGACACTGAGGAAGAGGGTGTCAGATTCTGGAGAATCTAAATCCCTCTTATGGACTGCAAATGATGTACATAAGCACAGACTCACAATTACTTCCAAAAATTTAAAGATGTGTGGGGCCACTGAAAGGGCTCAACAATTAACAGCATTGTCTCCTCTTCCAGAGAACCTGGGATCAACTACCAGCAACTATATGGTGGCCCATCTCCAGTTCCAGGGGATCAGATAGACAGACAGACAGACAGACAGAAGAGATAAGGATCGCAGGCCTGCCTGTTCTTTCTTTCTTTCTTTCTTTCTTTCTTTCTTATCCTTTTAAAATGTTTATTTATTTATTTATTTATTTATTTATTTATTTATTTATTAGATTTAAGTACACTGTAGCTGTCTTCAGAAACTCAGGAGGGGGGTTTCAGGTTCTGGAGTATCTAAATCCCTCTTATGGACTGCATATGATGTACATTAACACAGCCTCATATATACTTCTAAAAATTTAAAGATGGGTGGGGCCACTGAAAGGGCTCAACAATTAACAGCCTTGTCTCCTCTTCCAGAGAACCTGGGATCAACTACCAGCAACTATATAATGGCCCATCTCCAGTTCCAGGGGATCAGACAGACAGACAGACAGACAGACTAGAATGGCAGGCCTGTCTGGTTTTTCATTCTTTCTTATCCTTTTTAAAACATCTTTCTTTCTTTCTTTCTTTCTTTCTTTCTTTCTTTCTTTCTTTCTTTCTTTCTTTCTTTCTTTCTTTCTTTCTTTCTTTCTTTATTAGATATAAGTACACTGTAGATGTCTTCAGACACTCCAGAACAGGGTATCAGTTTCTGGAGAACCTAAATCCCTCTTATGGTCTGCATACAATGTACATAAACACAGCCTCACATATACTTCTAAAAATTTAAAGATGGGTGGGGCCACTGAAAGGGCTCAACAATTAACAGCATTGTCTCCTCTTCCAGAGAACCTGGGATCAACTACCAGCAACTATATGGTGGCCCATCTCTAGTTCCAGGGGATCAGACAGACAGACTGACAGACAGAGATAAGGATGGCAGGCCTACCTGGTCTTTCTTTCCTTCTTATCCTTTTAAAAAAATGTTTATTTATTTATTTATGTATGTATTTATTAGATATAAGTACACAGTAGCTGTCTTCAGACACTCTAGAAGAGGGTGTCAGATTACGGAGAATCTAAATCCCTCTTATGGTCTGCATATGATGTATATAAAAACAGCCTCACATATACTTCTAAAAATTTAAAGATGGGTGGGGCCACTTAAAGGGCTCAACAAATACCAGCATTGTCTCCTCTTCCAGAGAACCTGGGATCAACTACCAGCAAAAATATGGTGGCCCATCTCCAGTTTCAGGGGATCAGATAGACAGATAGACAAACAGACAAGTAAGGCAGGCCTGCTTGGTTTTTATTTCTTTCTTATCCTTTTTAAAACATATTTATTTATTTATTTATGTATTTATTAGATATAAGTACACTCTAGCTGTCTTCAGACACTCCAGAAGAGGGTGTCAGATTCTGAAAAATCTAAATCCCTCTTATGGTCTGCATATGATGTACATAAACACAGCCTCACAAATTCTTCTAAAAATTTAAAGATGGGTGGAGCCACTGAAAGGGCTCAAAAATTAACAGCATTGTCTCCTCTTGCAGAGAAACTGGGATCAACTACCAGCAACTATATGGTGGCCCATCTCCAGTTCCAGGGTATCAGACAGACAGACAGATAGACAGAGATAAGGATGGCAGGCCTGCCTGGTCTTTCTTTCTTTCTTTCTTTCTTATCCATTTTTAAAAATGTTTATTTATTTATTTATTTATTTATTTATTTATTTATTTATTTATTAGATATAAGTACACTGTAGTTGTCTTCAGTCACTCCAGAAGAGGGTGTCAGATTCTGGAGAATATAAATCCCTCTTATGGTCTGCATATGATGTACATAAACACAGCCTCACATATAGTTCTAAAAATTTAAAGATGGGTGGGGCCCCAGAAAGGGCTCAATAATTAACAGCATTGACTCCTCTTCCAGAGAACCTGGGATCAACAATGAGCAACTATATGGTGGCCCATCTTTCGTTCCAGTGGATCAGACAGACAGACAGACAGACAGAGATAAGGATGGCAGGCCTGCCTGGTCTTTCTTTTTTTCTTATCCTGTTTAAAAAATGTTTATTTATTTATGTATGTATATATTTATTTATTTATTTATTTATGTATTTATTAGATATAAGTACAATGTAGCTGTCTTCAGACACTCCAGAAGAGGGTGTCAGATTCTGCAGAATCTAAATCCCTCGTATGGTCTGCATATGATGTACATAAACACAGCCTCACATATACTTCTAAAAATTTAAAGATGGGTGGGGCTACTGAAAGGGCTCAACAACTAACAGCATTGTCTCCTCTTCCAGAGTACCTGGGATCAACTACCAGCAACTATATGGTGGCCCATCTCCAGTTCCAGGGGATCTGACAGATAGAGAGACAGACAGACAGACAGACAGACAAGGTGGCAGGCCTGCCTGGTCTTTCTTTCTTTCTTATCCTTTTTAAAAATGTTTATTAATTTATGTATGTATTTATTAGATAAAAGTACACGGTAGCTGTCTTCAAACACTCCCGAAGAGGGTGTCAGATTCTGGAGAATCTATATCCCTCTTATGATCTGCATATGATGTACATAAACACAGCCTCACATATACCTCTAAAAACTTAAAGATGGGTGGGGCCACTGAAAGGGCTCAACAATTAACAGCATTGTCTCCTCTTCCAGAGAACCTGGGATCAACTACCAGCAACTATATAATGGCCCATCTCCAGTTCCAGGGGATCAGACAGACAGACAGACAGACAGACTAGAATGGCAGGCCTGTCTGGTTTTTCATTCTTTCTTATCCTTTTTAAAAAATGTTTATTTGTTTATTTATGAATTTATTAGATATAATTACACTGTAGCTGTCTTCAGACACTCCAGTAGAGGGTGTCAGATTCTGGAGAATCTAAATCCTTTTTATGGTCTGCATATGATATACATAAACAGAGACTCACATATACTTCTAAAAATTTAAAGATGGGTGGGACCACTGAAAGGGCTCAACAATTAACAGCATTATCTCCTCTCCAGAGAACCTGGGATCAACTACCATCAACTATATGGTGGCCCATCTCCAGTTCCAGGGGATCAGACAGACAGACAGAGAAACAGACAAGGATAAGGATGGCATGCCTGCCTGGTCTTTCTTTCTTTCTTATCCATTTTTAAAAATGTTTATTTATTTATTTATTTATTTATTTATTTATTTATTTATTTATTAGATATAAGTATACTGTAGCTGTCTTCAGACACTCCAGAATAGGGTGTCAGATTCTGGAGAATCTAAATCCCTCTTATGGTCTGCATATGATGTACATAAACACAGCCTCACATATACTTCTAAAAATTTAAAGATGGGTAGGACCACTGAAAGGGCTCAACAATTAACATCATTGTCTCCTCTTCCAGACAACCTGGGATCAACTACCAGCAACTATATGGTGGCCCATCTGCAGTTCCAGGGAATCAGACAGACAGACAGACAGACAGAGATAAGGATGGCAGGCCTGCCTGGTCTTTCTTTCTTTCTTATCCTTTAAAAAATGTTTATTTATTTAGGTATTTATTATATATAAGTACACTGTAGCTGTCTACAGACACTCCAGAAGAGTGTGTTAGATTCTAGAGAATCTAAATCCCTCTTATGGTCTGTGTATGATGTACATAAACACAGCCTCACATATACTGAGCTGAGGTGTCACAGGCCAACTGCTGGAATTTCTGAGTACCACCTAGAGAGAGAAAACCTATGCTGTGGTTGTTTAATTTATGTATTTTATTATTTCTATTTGTTGTTTTGTTTTGTTTTATTTGTTTTTAGAGAAGGCCTCAGTCTGTAGCTCTGGCTGACCCAGGACTGCCTACCTGTGTTAATTAGGGTTTCACAGCTGAGAACAGACACCAAGAGCACGGTAAGGTTTAGAAAGCCCTACCTTCAGTGGTGGCTCAAGCTCTTAATGAGAGCACTCTGTAGGCAGAGGCAGTAAGTTTCTGAGTTCAAGGCCACCCTGGTGAAAGACAGGGTTAGGCAGGGCTAGGGTAGGCTAGGGTAGGCTAGGGTAGGCTAGGGTAGGCTAGGGTAGGCTAGGGTAGGCTAGGGTAGGCTAGGGTAGGCTAGGGTAGGCTAGGGTAGGCTAGGGTAGGCTAGGGTAGGCTAGGGTAGGCTAGGGTAGGCTAGGGTAGGCTAGGGTAGGCTAGGGTAGGCTAGGGTAGGCTAGGCCAGGCTAGGGTAGGCTAGGCCAGGCTAGGGTAGGCTAGGCCAGGCTAGGGTAGGCTAGGCCAGGCTAGGCCAGGGTGAGAAGAAAGAAAGAAAGAAAGAAAGAAAGAAAGAAAGAAAGAAAGAAAGAAAGAAAGAAAGAAAGAAAGAAAGAAAGAAAGAAAGAAAGAAAGAAAGAAAGAAAAAGTGTTAAAGTTTTTAAAAATTTAAAAAAAAATACCAGATCACCATCACACAGCATTGGCTGTCTTCAGGTGTATCCTTTCAGCCTCCAAAACAAAAAGCAATGGCTGGCTGTCTTCAGGTGTATCCTATTCTCCAGTCTTATTTCCAACCTAAGAGCTGGGCTGAGCTGCCTCATTATGTAATTGCAAACCTTCCTTGGTTTGTCTTTTCCATTTCTAAGACTAACAGGCCTTTTTCTATTTAGAGAATATGCTCATGACTGTACTTTAGATATAGTAAATATAACTGTTGCTTATAAAACTTGTTTTCTAGGAATTTTTAAAGGGCAATGGCAGAGTTTATTTTTTAAAAATATTTTGCATTTATATATTTGTGTGAGTGATGAAGCTCAGGTCTTCAAACTCGTCAGGAGGTATGATTACCTCCCCTCTCTCTCAACCCCTCTCTCTCCTCTCTCAATGATTGTGTAAGAATGTTTTGCAAGTGTATGCTGTGCCCACAGACTCCAGAACAGAGTATTAGATCCCCTGGAACTGGAGATGGGCCACCATATATAATACTGGTAATTGAGCCCAGGTTCTCTGGAAGAGGAGACAATGCTCTTAATTGTTGAGCCCTCTCTGTAGCCACATCTTTCTTTTTTTTTTTTTTTTGAGTATATGTGAGGCTGTGTTTATATACATCATATGCAGACAATAAGAATGATTTAGATTCTTCAGAATCTGACACCCTCTTCTGGACTGTCTGAAGATAGCTACAGCATACTTAAATATAATAAATAAATAAATCTTTAAAAAGAAAAGGAAAAGTAAAAAAGAAAGAACAGGCCTGCCATATGCATGTTCATAGAGGAAAATGGAAGAGACCCCAATCTAACCTCAGCAGGGTGCTTCCTTCTGGATGGTAGCTCACAGTTTCATCCCAGCAAGACAGGCAAATCACTGAGTTCAAGGACAGTAAGGTTCAGGACAGCCAAGGTTAGGAAGGAAAAGGGTCTATGTTGAGAATACAAACCTACAAAACAACAACTAGGAAAAAGAAGTGACAGTGTAACTTGGGGTAGGGTACCAACAAGAGAAAGCTTTCTGTTACCACTTACAAACACCAGTAGCCTTGCACCCTTCTGCCCAGGTCCCTGCCTTCCTTTCTAGGAATTCTAAGGATGCCAGGGTGTGGGGGAATCCAGATTAACTTTTTAATAACAAAGACTTGGTCTTTGATGTCTATAGGAAGCCCTTCTCAGTGCCTTTAACTACCACTGAACTTTCAGGGCTGTGACTCAACTGTAACAAGGAACAGAGCTAAGAACCTGCAGCCTTTGAAAACAACTATTTTTTTAAAGTGGGGGACACAAATCAGCAGTAGAACCCCTCAGGTTCAGCCATAATACTTGTTAGGGAAACAGCCTCAATGTCCGGAGCTGAGGTCTCATGGGTGAACTGCTTCAAACTCTGAGTATCATTGAAAGAAAGAAAAGATATCATGTGGTTTCTTAATTTATTTATTTTATTATTTCTATTTTTTTTGTTTTCTTTTGTTTTGTTTTAGAAAAGGCCTCAGTCTGTAGCTATGGCTGACCTAGGACAGACTACATGTGTTAATTAGGGTTTCACAGTTGAGAAACAGACCATACCTATGTAAGACTTAGAAAACCCAACAGTCAGTGGTGGCTCGAGCTCTTAATGAGAGCACTCTGGAGGCAGAGGCAGTCAGTTTCTGAGTTCGAGGCCAGCCTGGTTAAAGACAGGGATAGGCAGGGCTAGGCAAGGCAGGGCTGGGCTAGGCTAGGCTAGGCAAGGGGCTGGGCTAGGCAAGGCAAGGGGCTAGGCTAGGCAACGCAAGGGGCTAGGCAAGACAGACAGACAGAGAGAAAGACAGACAAGGAAGGAAGCCTGCCTGGTTTTTCTTTCTTTCTTATCCCTTTTAAAAAATGTATATTTATTTATTTATTTATTTATTTATTTATTTATTTATGTATTTATTAGATATAAGTACACTGTAGCTGTCTTCAGACACTCCAGAAGAGGGTTTCAGATTCTGGAGAATCTATATCCCTCTTATGGTCTGCATATGATGTACATAAACACAGCCTCACATATACTTCTAAAAATTTAAAGATGGGTAGGACCACTGAAAGGGCTCAACAATTAACATCATTGTCTCCTCTTCCAGAGAACCTGGGATCAACTACCAGCAACTATATGGTGGCCCATCTCCAGTTCCAGGCGATCAGACAGACAGACAGACATACAGACAAGGATGGCAGGCCTTCCTGGTTTTTATTTCTTTCTTATCCGTTTAAAAAGGTTTATTTATTTATTTATGAATTTATTATATATAAGTACACTGTAGCTGTCTTCAGACACTCAGGAAGAGGGTGTCAGATTCTGGAGAATCTAAGTCCCTCTTATGATATGCATATGATGTACGTAAAAACAGCTTCACATTTATTTCTAAAAATTTAAAGATGGGTGGGGCCACTGTGAGGGCTCAACAATTAACAGCATTGTCTCCTCTTCCAGAGAACCTGGGATCAACTACCAGCAACTATATGGTGGCCCATCTCCAGATCCAGGGGATCAGAGAGACAGACAGACAGACAGACAGAAGGATGGCAGGCCTGCCTGGTTTTTCTTTCTTTCTTATCCTTTTTAAAACATGTTTATTTATTTATTTATTTATTTATGTATTTATTAGATATAAGTACACTGTAGCTGTCTTCAGACACTCCAGAAGAGGGTATCAGATTCTGGAGAATATAAATCCCTCTTATGGTCTACATACAATGTACATAAACACAGCCTCACATATACTTCTAAAAATTTAAAGATGTGTGGGGCCACTGAAAGGGCTCAACAATTAACAGCATTGTCTCCTCTTCCAGAGAACCTGGGATTAAACTACCAGCAACTATGTGGTGGCCCATCTCCAGTTCCAGGGGATCAGACAGACAGACAGACAGACAGATAGAGATAAGGATGGCAGGCCTGCTAGTCTTTATTTTTTTCTTATCCTTTTAAAATAATGTTTATTTATTTATTTATTTAATTATTTATTTATTTATTTATTTATTTATTAGATATAAGTACACTGTAGCTGTCTTCAGACACTCCAGAAGAGGGTATCAGATTCTGGAGAATCTAAATACCTCTTATGGTCTGCATATGATGTACATAACACAGCCTCATATATATTTCTAAAAATTTAAAGATGTGTGGGGCCACTGAAAGGGCTCAACAATTAACAGCATTGTCTCCTCTTCCAGAGAACCTGGATCAACTACCAGCAACTATATGGTGGCCCATCTCCAGTTCCAGGGAATCAGACAGACAGACAGACAGACAGATATAAGGATGGAAGGCCTGCCTGGATTTTCTTTCTTTATTATCCTTATTTAAAAATGTTTATTTGTTTATTTAAGTATTTATTAGACATAAGTACACTGTAGCTGTCTTCAGACACTCCAGAAGAGGGTGTCATATGCTGGAGAATCTAAATCCCTCTTATGGTCTGCATTTGATGTACATAAACATAGCCTCACATATACTTCTAAAAATTTAAAGATGGGTGGGGCCACTGAAAGGTCTCAACAATTAACAGCATTGTCTCCTTTTCCAGAGAACCTGGGATCAACTACCAGCAACTATATGGTGTCCCATCTCCAGTTACAGGGGATCAGACAGACAGACAGACAGACAGAATGTGATAAGGATGGCAGGCCAGCATGGTCTTTCTTTCTTTCTTCTCCGTTTAAAAAAAAATGTTTATTTATTTATTTTTATTTATTTATTTATTTATTTATTTTTAATGTATTTATTAGATATAAGTACACAATACTTGTCTTCAGACACTCCAGAAGAGGTTGTCAGATTCTGGAGAATCTAAATCCCTCTTATGGTCTGCATATGATGTACATAAACACAGCCTCACATATACTTCTAAAAATTTAAAGATGGGTGGGGCCACTAAAAGGGATCAACAATTAACAGCATTGTCTCCTCTTCCAGAGAACCTGGGATCAATAATCAGTAATTATATGGTGGCCCATCTCCAGTTCCAGGGGATCAGACAGACACACAGACAGACAGACAGAGATAAGGATGGCAGGCCTGCCTGGTCTTTCTTTCTTTCTTATCATTTTAAAAAAGGTTTATTTATTTATTTATGTATTTATTAGATATTAGTACACTATAGCTATCTTCAGACACTCCAGAAGAGGGTGTTTGATTCTGCAGAACGTAAATCCCATTTATGTTCTGCATATGATGTACATAAACACAGCCTCACATATTCTTCTAAAAATTTAAAGATGGTTGGGGCCACTGAAAGGAACCAACAATTAACAGCATTGTCTCCTCTTCCAGAGAACCTGGGATCAACTACCAGCAACTATATGTTGGCCCATCTCCAGTTTCAGGGGATCAGACAGACAAACAGACAGACAGAAAGACAGAGATAAGGATGGCAGGCCTGCCTGGTCTTTCTTTCTTTCTTATCCTTTTTAAAAAATGTTTATTTATTTATTTATTTATGTATTTTTTAGATATAAGTACACTGTAGCTGTCTTCAGACACTCCAGAAGAGGGTGTCAGATTCTGGAGAATCTAAATCCCTCTTATGGTCTGCATATGATGTACATAAACACAGCCTCACATATACTTCTAAAAATTTAAAGATGGGTGGGGTCACTAAAGAAAGGGCTCAACAATTAACAGCATTGTCTCCTCTTCCAGAGAACCTGGGATGAACTACCAGCAACTATATGGTGGCCCATCTCCAGTTCCAGGGGATCAGACAGACAGACAGACAGACAGAGATAAGGATGGCAGGCGTGCCTGGTCTTTCTTTCTTTATTATACTGTTGAAAAAATGTTTATTTATTTATTTATTTTTTTTATTTATGTATTTATTAGATATAAGTACACTGTAGCTTTCTTCAGACACTTCAGAAGATGTTGTCAGATTCTTGAGAATCTAAATCCCTCTTATGGTCTGCATATGATGTACATAAACACAGACTCACATATACTTCTAAAAATTTAAAGATGTGTGGGGCCACTGAAAGGACTCAACAATTAACAGCATTGTCTCCTCTTCCAGAGAACCTCGGATCAACTACCAGCAAATATATGGGGCCCATTCCAGTTCCAGGGGATCAGACTGACAGACAGACAGACAGACAGACAGAGATAAGGATGGCAGGCCTGCTGGTCTTTCTTTTTTTCTTATCCTTTTTAAAAAATGTTTGTTTATTTACTTATTTATTTATTTATTTATTCATTCATTCATTCATTTATTTATTTATTTATTTATTTATTTATTTATTTATTTATTTATTAGATATAAGTACACAGTAGCTGTCTTCAGACACTCCAGAAGAGGGTGTCAGATTCTGGAGAATCTAAATCCCTCTTATGGTCTGCATATGATGTACATAAACACAGCCTCACATATACTTCTAAAAATTTAAAGATGGGTAGGACCACTGAAAGGGCTCAACAATTAACATCATTGTCTCTTCTTTCAGAGAACCTGGGATCAACTACCAGCAACTATATGGTGGCCCATCTGCAGTTCCAGGGTATCAGACAGACAGACAGACAGAAAGAGATAAGGATGGAGTTCTGCCTGGTCTTTCTTTCTTACTTATACTTTTTAGAAAATGTTTATTTATTTATTTATGTATTTATTAGATATAAGTACACTGTAGCTGTCTTCAAACACTCTAGAAGAGGGTCTCATCTTCTGGAGAATCTAAATCCCTCTTATGGTCTGCATATGATGTACATAAACACAGCCTCGCATATACTTCTAAAAATTTAAAGATGGGTGGGCCCACTGAAAAAGCTAAACAATTAACAGCATTGTCTCTTCTTCCAGAGAACGTGGGATCAACTACCAGCAACTATATGGTGGCCCATCTCAAGTTCCAGGGGATAAGACAGACAGACAGACAGACAGAGATAAGGATGGCAGGCCTGCCTGATTTTTCTTTCTTTCTTATCCTTTTTAAAAAATGTTTATTTATTTGTTTATTTATTTATTTATTTGTTTATTTATTTATGTATTTATTAAATATAAGTACACTGTAGCTGTCTTCAGACTCTCCAGAAGAGGGTGTCATCTTCTGGAGAATCTAAATCCCTCTTATGGTTGCATATGATGTACATGAACACAGCCTCATTTATACTTCTAAATATTTAAAGAAGTGTGGGGCCACTGAAAGGGCTCAACAATTAACAGCATTGTCTCCTCTTCCAGAGAACCTGAAATCAACTACCAGCAACTATATGGTGGCCCATCTCCAGTTCCAGGGGATCAGACAGACAGACAGACAGAGATAAGGATGGCAGGCCTGCCTGGTCTTTCTTTCTTTCTTATCGTTTTAAAAAAATGTTTATTTAATTATTTATGTATTTATTAGATATAAGTACACTGTAGCTGTCTTCAGACACGCCAGAAGAGGGTGTCAGATTGTGGAATATCTAAATCCCTCTTATGGTATGTATATGATGTACATAAACACAGCCTCACATATACTTCTGAAAATTTAAAGATGGGTTGGGCTACTGAAAGGGCTCAACAATTAACAGCACTGACTCCTCTTCCAGAGAACCTGGGATCAACTACCAGCAACTATATGGTGGCCGATCTCGAGTCCAAGGGGATCAGACAGACTGTAGACAGACAGACAGACAGACAGAGATAAGGATTTCAGGCCTGCCTGGTCTTTCTTTCTTTCTTATCCTGTTTAAAAAATGTTTATTTATTTATTTATTTATTTATTTATTTATTTATTTATTTATTTATTTATTTGATATAAGTACACTGTAGCTGCCTTCAGACACTCCAGAAGAGGGTTTCAGATTCTGGAGAATCTAAATCACATTTATGGTCTGCATATGATGTACATAAACACATCCTCACATATACTTCTAAATATTTAAAGATGGGTGGCGCCACTGAAAGGGCTCAACAATTAACATCATTGGCTCCTCTTCCAGAGAACCTGGGATAAACTACCAGCAACACTATGGTGGCCCATCTCCAGTTCCAGGGAATCAGACAGACAGACAGACAGAGATAAGGGTGGCAGGCCTGCCTGGTCTTTCTTACTTTCTTATCCTTTTTAAAAATGTTTATTTATTTATTTATTTATTATTTATTTATTTATTTATTTATTCATTCATTCATTTATTTATTTATGTATTTATTAGATATAAGTAAACTGTAGCTGTCTTCAGACACTCAGGAAGAGGGTGTCAGATTCTGGAGAATCTAAATCCCTCTTATGGTCTGCATATGATGTACATAAAAACAGCCTCACATATACTTCTAAAAATTTAAAGATGTGTTGGCCACAGAAAGGGCTCAACAATTAACAGCATTGTCTCCTCTTCCAGAGAACCTTAGATAAACTACCAGCAACTATATGGTGGCCCATCTCCAGTTCCAGTGTATCACACAGACAGACAGAGAGACACACATAAATATGGAGGCCTGCCTGGTCTTTCTTTCTTTCTTATACTTTTTAAAAAATGTTTATTTATTTATTTATGTGTTTATTAGATATAAGTACACATTAGCTGTCTTCAGACACTCCAGAAGAGGGTGTCAGATTCTGGAAAATCTAAATCCCTCTTATGGTCTGCATATCATGTACATAAACACAGCCTCACATACACTTCTAAAAATTTAAAGATGGGTGGGGCCACTGAAAGGGCTCAACAATTAACAGCATTGTCTCCTCTTCCAGAGAACCTGGGATCAACTACCAGCAACTATATGGTGGCCCATCTCGAGTCCAAGGGGATCAGACAGACTGTAGACAGACAGACAGAGAGACAGAGATAAGGATGGCAGGCCTGCCTGGTCTTTCTTTCTTTCTTATCCTGTTTATAAAATGTTTATTTATTTATTTATTTATTTATTTATTTATTTATTTATTTATTTGATATAAGTACACTGTAGTTGTCTTCAGACACTCCAGAAGAGGGTGTCAGATTCTGGAGAATCTAAATCACATTTATGGTCTGCATATGATGTACATAAACACAGCCTCACATATACTTCTAAATATTTAAAGATGTGTGGGGCCAATGAAAGGGCTCAACAATTAACAGCATTGTCTCCTCTTCCAGAGAACCTGGAATCAACTACCAGCAACACTATGGTGGCCAATCTACAGTTCCAGGGTATTAGACAGACAGACAGACAGACAGACAGAGATAAGGGTGGCAGGCCTGCCTGGTCTTTCTTAATTTCTTATCCTTTTTAAAAAATGTTTATTTATTTATTTATTTATTCATTTATTTATTTATGTATGTATTTATTAGATATAAGTAAACTGTAGCTGTCTTCAGACACTCCAGAAGAGGGTGTCATATTCCGGAAAATCTAAATCCCTCTTATGGTCTGCATATGATGTACATAAACACAGCCTCACATATACTTCTAAAAATTGAAAGATGGGTGGGGCTACAGAAAGGGCTCAACATTTAAAAGCACTGTCTCCTCTTCCAGAGAACCTTGGATAAACTACCAGCAACTATATGGTGGCCCACTTCCAGTTCCAGGGTTTCACACAGACAGACAGACAGACAGAGATAAGGGTGGCAGGCCTGCCTGGTCTTTCTTTCTGTCTTATCCTTTTTAAAAAATGTTTATTTATTTATTTATTTATTTATTTATTTGTTTATTTATTTATTTATGTATTTATTAGATATAAGTACACTGTAGCTGTCTTCAGACACTACAGAAGAGGGTGTCAGTTTCTGGAGAATCTAAATCACTCTTATGGTCTGATTATGATGTACATAAACACAGCCTCAGATATACTTCTAAAAATTTAATGAAGGGTGGGGCCACTGAAAGGGCTCAACAATTTACAGCATTGTCTCCTCTTCCAGAGAACCTTGGATAAACTACCAGCAACTATATGGTGGCCCATATCCAGTACCAGAGGATCAGACAGACAGACAGACAGACAGACAGAGATAAGGATGGCAGGCCTGCCAGGTCTTTGTTTCTTTCTTATCCTTTTTAAAAAATGTTTATTTATTTATTTATTTATTTATTTATTTATTTATTTATTTATGTATTTATTAGATATAAGTACACTGTAGCTGTCTTCAGACACTCCAGAAGAGGGTGCAAGATTCTGGAGAATTTAAATCACTCTTATGATCTGCATATGATGTACATAAATTCAGCCTCACATTTACTTCTAAAAATTTAAAGATGGCTGTGGCCACTGAAAGGACTGAACAATTAACATCATTGTCTCCTCTTCCAGAGAACTTGGGAAAAACTACCAGTAAATATATGGTGGCCCATATCCAGTTCCAGAGGATCAGACAGACAGACAGACAGACAGACAGACAGAGATAAGGATGGCAGGACTGCCTGATTTTACTTTCTTCCTTATCCTTTTTAAAAAATGTTTATTTATTTATTAATTTATTTATTTATGTATTTTTTAGATATAAGTACACTGTAGCTGTCTTAAGATCTCCAGTAGAGGATGTCAGGTTCTGAAGAATCTAAAACAATCTTCTGGTCTGCATATGATGTACATAAACACAGCCTCACATATACTTCTAAAAATTTAATGAAGGGTGGGGCCACTGAAAGGGCTCTACAATTAACAGCATTGTCTCCTCTTCCAGAGAACCTGGGATCAACTACCAGCAACTATATGGTGGCTCATCTCCAGTTCCCAGGGATCAGACAGACAGACAGACAGACAAACAGAGATATGGATGGCAGGCCTGCCTGGTCTTTCTTTTTTTCTTATCATTTAATTAAAAAAATGTTTATTTATTTATTTATTTATTTATTTATTTATTTATTTATGTATTTATTATATATAAGTACACTGTAGCTGTCTTCAGACACTCCAGAAGAGGGTGTCAGATTATGGAGAATCTAAATCCCTCTTATGGCCTGCATATGATGTACATAAACAGAGCCTCACATACAGTTCTAAACATTTAAAGATGGGTGGGGCCATTGAAATTGCTCAACAATGAACAGCATTGTCTCCTCTTCCAGAGAACCTCGGATCAACTACCAGCAACTATATGGTGGCCCATCTCCAGTTCCAGGGGATTAGACAGACAGACATACAGACAGTCAGAGATAAGGATGGCAGGCCTGCCTGGTCTTTCTTTCTTTCTTATCCTTTTGAAAAAATGTTTACTTATTTATTTATTTTTTTATTTATTTATTTATTTATTTATTAGATATAAGTACACTGTAGCTGTCTTCAGACACTCCAGAAAAGTGTGTCAGATTCTGGAGAATCTAAATCCCTTTTATGGTCTGCATAAGATGTACATAAACACAGACTCATGTATACTTCTAAAAATTTAAAGATGGGTGGGGCCACTGAAAGGGCTCAACAATTAACAGCGTTGTCTCCTCTTCCAGAGAACCTGGGATCAACTACCAACAACTATATGGTGGCCCATCCCCAGTTCCATGGGATCAGAACGACAGACAGACAGACAGACAAACAGAGATAAGGAAGGCAGGCCTGCCTGGTCTTTCTTTCTTTCTTATCCTTTTTAAAAAATGTTTATTTATTTATTTATTTATTTATTTATATATTTATTTATTTATTTATTAGATATAGGTACACTGTAGCTATCTTCAGACTCTCCAGTAGAGGGTGTTAGAATCTGGAGAATCTGAATCCCTCTTATGGTCTGCATATGATGTACATAAACACAGCCTCACATATACTTCTAAAAATTTAAAGAAGGTTGGGGCCACTCTAAAAGCTCAACAATTAACAACATTGTCTCCTCTTACAGAGAACCTGGGATAAACTACCAGCACCTATATGGTGGCCCATCTCCAGTCCAGTGTATCAGACAGACAGACAGACAGAGAGACAGAGATAAGGATGGCAGGCCTGCCTGGTCTTTCTTTATTTCTTATCCTTTAAAAAAAAATGTTTGTTTGTTTATTTATTTATTTATTTATTTATTTATTTATTTATTTATTTATTAGATATAAGTACACTGTAGCCGTCTTCAGACACTCCAAGAGAGGGTGTCAGATTCTGGAGAATCTAAATCCCTCTTATGGTCTGCATATTATGTACATAAACACAGCCTCACATATACTTCTAAAAATTTAAAGATGGGTGGGACCACTGAAAGGGCTCAACAATTACCATCACTGTCTCCACTTCCAGAGAACCTGGGATCAACTATCAGCAAGTATATAGTGGCCCACCTCCACGTCCAGGGGATCAGACAGACTGTCAGACAGACAGACAGATAGACAGAGATAAGGATGGCAGGCCTGCCTGGTCTTCCTTTCTTTCTTATCCTGTTTATAAAATGTTTATTTATTTATTTATTTATTTATTTATTTATTTATTTATTTATTTGATATAAGTACACTGTAGTTGTCTTCAGACACTCCAGAAGAGGGTGTCAGATTCTGGAGAATCTAAATCACATTTATGGTCTTCATATGATATACATAAACACAGCCTCACATATACTTCTAAATATTTAAAGATGGGTGGGGCCAATGAAAGGGCTCAACAATTAACAGCATTGTCTCCTCTTCCAGAGAACCTGGAATCAACTACCAGCAACACTATGGTGGCCAATCTACAGTTCCAGGGTATCAGACAGACAGACAGACAGACAGACAGAGATAAGGGTGGCAGGCCTGCCTGGTCTTTCTTACTTTCTTATCCTTTTTAAAAAATGTTTATTTATTTATTTATTTATTCATTTATTTATTTATGTATGTATTTATTAGATATAAGTAAACTGTAGCTGTCTTCAGACACTCCAGAAGAGGGTGTCAGATTCTGGAGAATCTAAATCCCTCTTATGGTCTGCATATGATGTACATAAACACAGCCTCACATATACTTCTAAAAATTGAAAGATGGGTGGGGCTACAGAAAGGGCTCAACATTTAAAAGCACTGTCTCCTCTTCCAGAGAACCTTGGATAAACTACCAGCAACTATATGGTGGCCCACTTCCAGTTCCAGGGTTTCACACAGACAGACAGACAGACAGACAGAGATAAGGGTGGCAGGCCTGCCTGGTCTTTCTTTCTGTCTTATCCTTTTTAAAAAATGTTTATTTATTTATTTATTTATTTGTTTATTTATTTATTTATGTATTTATTAGATATAAGTACACTGTAGCTGTCTTCAGACACTACAGAAGAGGGTGTCAGTTTCTGGAGAATCTAAATCACTCTTATGGTCTGATTATGATGTACATAAACACAGCCTCAGATATACTTCTAAAAATTTAATGAAGGGTGGGGCCACTGAAAGGGCTCAACAATTTACAGCATTGTCTCCTCTTCCAGAGAACCTTGGATAAACTACCAGCAACTATATGGTGGCCCATATCCAGTACCAGAGGATCAGACAGACAGACAGACAGAGATAAGGATGGCAGGCCTGCCAGGTCTTTGTTTCTTTCTTATCCTTTTTAAAAAATGTTTATTTATTTATTTATTTATTTATTTATTTATTTATTTATTTATGTATTTATTAGATATAAGTACACTGTAGCTGTCTTCAGACACTCCAGAAGAGGGTGTCAGATTCTGGAGAATTTAAATCACTCTTATGATCTGCATATGATGTACATAAATTCAGCCTCACATTTACTTCTAAAAATTTAAAGATGGCTGTGGCCACTGAAAGGACTGAACAATTAACATCATTGTCTCCTCTTCCAGAGAACTTGGGAAAAACTACCAGCAAATATATGGTGGCCCATATCCAGTTCCAGAGGATCAGACAGACAGACAGACAGACAGACAGAGATAAGGATGGCAGGACTGCCTAATTTTACTTTCTTCCTTATCCTTTTTAAAAAATGTTTATTTATTTATTAATTTATTTATTTATGTATTTTTTAGATATAAGTACACTGTAGCTGTCTTAAGATCTCCAGTAGAGGGTGTCAGGTTCTGAAGAATCTAAAACCATCTTCTGGTCTGCATATGATGTACATAAACACAGCCTCAGATATACTTCTAAAATTTTAATGAAGGGTGGGGCCACTGAAAGGGCTCTACAATTAACAGCATTGTCTCCTCTTCCAGAGAACCTGGGATCAACTACCAGCAACTATATGGTGGCTCATCTCCAGTTCCCAGGGATCAGACAGACAGACAGACAGACAAACAGAGATATGGATGGCAGGCCTGCCTGGTCTTTCTTTTTTTCTTATCATTTAATTAAAAAAATGTTTATTTATTTATTTATTTATTTATGTATTTATTATATATAAGTACACTGTAGCTGTCTTCAGACACTCCAGAAGAGGTTGTCAGATTATGGAGAATCTAAATCCCTCTTATGGCCTGCATATGATGTACATAAACAGAGCCTCACATACAGTTCTAAACATTTAAAGATGGGTGGGGCCATTGAAAGGGCTCAACAATGAACAGCATTGTCTCCTCTTCCAGAGAACCTCGGATCAACTACCAGCAACTATATGGTGGCCCATCTCCAGTTCCAGGAGATCAGACAGACAGACATACAGACAGTCAGAGCTAAGGATGGCAGGCCTGCCTTTTCTTTCTTTCTTATCCTTTTAAAAAATGTTTATTTAATTATTCATTTATGTATTTATTAGATATAAGTACACAGTAGCTGTCTTCAGACACTCAAGAAGAGGGTGTCAAATTCAGGAAAATCTAAATCCCTCTTATGGTCTGCATACCTTCAGTGGTGGCTCAAGCTCTTAATGAGAGCACTCTGTAGGCATAGGCAGTCAGTTTCTGAGTTCGAGGCCACCCTGGTGAAAGACAGGGTGAGGCAGGGCTAGGGAAGGCTAGGGAAGGCTAGGGAAGGCTAGGGAAGGCTAGGGTAGGCTAGGCAAGGCTGGGGTAGGCTAGGGTAGGCTAGGGTAGGCTAGGGAAGGTTAGGGTAGGCTAGGGTAGGCTAGGGTAGGCTAGGGTAGGCTAGGGTAGGCTAGGGTAGGCTAGGGTAGGCTAGGGTAGGCTAGGGTAGGCTAGGGTAGGCTAGGGAAAGAAAGAAAGACAGAAAGAAAGAAAGAAAGAAAGAAAGAAAGAAAGAAAGAAAGAAAGAAAGAAAGAAAGAAAAAGGTTTTATAAAAAGTGTTAAAGTTTTTAAAAATTAAAAAAAAAATACCAGATCACCATCACACAGCATTGGCTGTCTTCAGGTGTATCCTTTCAGCCTCCAAAACAAAAAGCAATGGCTGGCTGTCTTCAGGTGTATCCTATTCTCCAGTCTTATTTCCAACCTAAGAGCTGGGCTGAGCTGCCTCATTATGTAATTGCAAACCTTCCTTGGTTTGTCTTTTCCATTTCTAAGACTAACAGGCCTTTTTCTATTTAGAGAATATGCTCATGACTGTACTTTAGATATAGTAAATATAACTGTTGCTTATAAAACTTGTTTTCTAGGAATTTTTAAAGGGCAATGGCAGAGTTTATTTTTTAAAAATATTTTGCATTTATTTATTTGTGTGAGTGATGAAGCTCAGGTCTTCAAACTCGTCAGGAGGTATGATTACCTCCCCTCTCTCTCAACCCCTCTCTCTCCTCTCTCAATGATTGTGTAAGAATGTTTTGCATGTGTATGCTGTGCCCACAGACTCCAGAACAGAGTATTAGATCCCCTGGAACTGGAGATGGGCCACCATATATAATACTGGTAATTGAGCCCAGGTTCTCTGGAAGAGGAGACAATGCTCTTAAATGTTGAGCCCTCTCTGTAGCCACATCTTTCTTTTTTTTTTTTTTTGAGTATATGTGAGGCTGTGTTTATATACATCATATGCAGACAATAGGAATGATTTAGATTCTTCAGAATCTGACACCCTCTTCTGGACTGTCTGAAGATAGCTACAGCATACTTAAATATAATAAATATATAAATCTTTAAAAAGAAAAGGAAAAGTAAAAAAGAAAGAACAGGCCTGCCATATGCATGTTCATAGAGGAAAATGGAAGAGACCCCAATCTAACCTCAGCAGGGTGCTTCCTTCTGGATGGTAGCTCACAGTTTCATCCCAGCAAGACAGGCAAATCACTGAGTTCAAGGACAGTAAGGTTCAGGACAGCCAAGGTTAGGAAGGAAAAGGGTCTATGTTGAGAATAAACCGACAAAACAACAACTAGGTAAAAGAAGTGACAGTGTAACTTGGGGTAGGGTACCAAAAAGAGAAAGCTTTCTGTTACCACTTACAAACAGCAGTAGACTTGCACCCTTCTGCCCAGGTCCCTGCCTTCCTTTCTAGGAATTCTAAGGATGCCAGGGGGTGGGGCAATCCAGATTAACTTTTTAATAACAAAGACTTGGTCTTTGATGTCTAGAGGAAGCCCTTCTCAGTGCCTTTAACTACCACTGAACTTTCAGGGCTGTGACTCAACTGTAACAAGGAACAGGGCTAAGAACCTGCAGCCTTTGAAAACAACTATTTTTTTAAAGAGGGGGACACAAATCAGCAGTAGAACCCCTCAGGTTCAGCCATAATACTTGTTAGGGAAACAGCCTCAATGTCCAGAGCTGAGGTCTCATGGGTGAACTGCTTCAAGCTCTGAGTATCATTGAAAGAAAGAAAAGTTATCATGTGGTTGCTTAATTTATTTATTTTATTATTTCTATTTTTTGTTTTCTTTTGTTTTGTTTTAGAAAAGGCCTCAGTCTGTAGCTATGGCTGACCTAGGACAGACTACATGTGTTAATTAGGGTTTCACAGCTGAGAAACAGACCATACCTATGTAAGACTTAGAAAACCCAACAGTCAGTGGTGGCTTGAGCTCTTAATGAGAGCACTCTGGAGGCAGAAGCAGTCAGTTTCTGACTTCGAGGCCAGCCTGGTTAAAGACAGGGATAGGCAGGGCTAGGCAAGGCAGGGCTGGGCTAGGCTAGGCAAGGCAAGGGGCTAGGCTAGGCTACGCAAGGGGCTAGGCAAGACAGACAGACAGAGAGAAAGACAGACAAGGATGGAAGGCCTGCCTGGTTTTTCTTTCTTCCTTATCCCTTTTAAAAAATGTTTATTTATTTATTTATTTATTTATTTATTTATTTATTTATTAGATATAAGTACACTGTAGCTGTCTTCAGACACTCCAGAAGAGAGTGTCAGATTCTGGAGAATCTAAATCCCTCTTATTGTCTGCATATGATGTACATAAACACAGCCTCACATTTACTTCTAAAAATTAAAGATGGGTGTTGCCACTGAACGACTCAAAAATTAACAGCATTGTCTCCACTTCCAGAGAACCTGAGATCAACTACCAGCAACTATATGGTGGCCCATCTCCTGTTCCAGGGGATCAGACAGAGAGACAGACATACAGACAGATAGAGATAAGGATGGCAGGCCTGCTTCGTCTTTCTTTCTTTCTTATCCTTTTTAAGAAATGTTTATTTATTTATTTATGTATTTATTAGATATAAGTACACTGTAGCTGTCTTCAGACATCAGGAAGAAGGTGTCAGATTCTGGAGAATCTAAATCCCTCTTATGGTCTGAATATGATGTACATAAACACAGACTCACATTTACTTCCAAAAATTAAAGATGTGTGGGGCCACTGTATGGGCTCAACCATTAACAGCATTGTCTCCTCTTCCAGAGAACCTGGGATCAACTACCAGCAACTATATGGTGGCCAATCTCCAGTTCCAGAGGATCAGACAGAGAGACAGACAGACAGACATATAGAGATAACGATGGCAGGCCTGCCTGGTCTTTCTTTCTTATATTTTTTAAGAAATGTTTATTTACTTATTTATGTATTTATTAGATAAAAGTACACTGTAGCTATCTTCAGACACTCCAGAAGAGGGTGTCAGATTCTGGAGAATCTAAATCCCTCTTATGGTCTGCATATGATGTACATAAACACAGCCTCACATATACTTCTAAAAATTTACAGATGGGTGGAGCCACTGAAAGGGCTCAACAATTAACCGCATTGTCTCCTCTTCCAGAGAACCTGGGTTCAACTTCCAGCACCTATATGGTGGCCCATCTCCAGTTCCAGGGTATCAGACAGATAAACAGACAGACAGACAGAGAGACAGAGATAAGGAAGGCAGGCCTCCCTGGTCTTTCTTTCTTTCTTATCCTTTTTAAAAAATGTTTACTTATATATTTATTTATTTATTTATTTATTTATTTATTTATTTATTTATTAGATATAAGTACACTGTGTCTGTCTTCAGACACTCCAGAAGATGGTGTCAGATTCTGGAGAATCTAAATCCCTCTTATGGTCTGTATATGATGTACATAAACACAGCCTCACATATACTTCAAAAATTTAAAGATGTATGGGGTCACTGAAAGGGCTCAACAATTAACAGCATTATCTCCTCTTCCAGACAACCTGGGATCAACTACCAGCAACTATATGGTGGCTCATCTCCAGTTCTAAGGTATCAGACAGAAAGACAGACAGACAGACAGACAAGGGTGGCAGGCCTGCCTGGTTTTTTTTTCTTTCTCATCCTTTTTAAAAATGTTTATTTATTTATTTATGTATTTATTAAATATAAGTACACTTTAGCGGTCTTCAGACACTCCAGGAGAGGGTGTCAGATTCTGGATAATCTAAATCCCTCTTATGGTGTGCATATGATGTACATAAACACAGACTCACATTTACTTCCAAAAATTTAAAGATGTGTGGGGCCACTGAAAGGGCTCAACAATTAACAACATTGTCTCCTCTTCCAGAGAACCTGGGATCAACTACCAGCAACTATATTGTGGCCCATCTCCAGTTCCAGTGGATCAGATAGACAGACAGACAGACAGACAGAGATAAGGATGCCAGGCCTGCCTGGTCTTTCTTTATTTCTTATCCTTTAAAAAAAATGTTTATTTATTTATTTATTTATTTATTTATTTATTTATTTATGTATTTATTAGATATAAGTACACTGTAGCTGCCTTCAGACACTCCAGAAGAGGGTTTCAGATTCTGGAGAATCTAAATCCCTCTTATGGTCTGCATATGATGTACATAAACACAGCCTCACATATACTTCTAAAAATTTAAAGATTGGTGGGACCACTGAAAGGGCTCAACAATTACCATCACTGTCTCCACTTCCAGAGAACCTGGTATCAACTATCAGCAACTATATAGTGGCCCACCTCCAGTTCCAGGGGATCAGACAGACTGTCAGACAGACAGACAGAGATAAGGATGGCAGGCTTGCCTGGTCTTTCTTTCTTTCTTATCCTTTTGAAAAAATGTTTGCTGATTTTTTTATTTATGTATTTATTAGATATAAGTACACTCTAGCTGTCTTCAGACACTCCAGAAGACGGTGTCAGATTCTGGAGAATCTAAATCCCTCTTTTGGCCTGCATATTATGTACATAAACACAGACTCACGTATACTTCTAAAAATTAAAAATGTGTGGGGCCATTGAGAAGAATGGGAGGGTAGGGAAGTGGGGGGAGGTATGGGGGACTTTTGGGATAGCATTGGAAATGTAATTGAGGAAAATATGTAATAAAAAAAAACAGTGAAAAACAAAACAAAACAATTAACAGCATTGTCTCCTCTTCTAGAGAATCTGGGATCAACTACCAGCAACTATATGGTGGCCCTTCTCCAGTTCCAGGGTATCAGACAGACAGACAGACAGACAGACAGACAGAGATAAGTATGGCAGGCCTGCCTGGTCTTTCTTTCTTTCTTATCCTTTTTAAAAAAAAATGTTTATTTATATATTTATTTATTTATTTATTTATTTATTTATTTATTTATTAGATATAAGTAAACTGTAGCTATCTTTAGACACTTCAGAAGAGGGTGTCAGATTCTGGAGAATCTAAATCCCTCTTACGATCTGCATATGATGTATATAAACACAGCCTCACATTTTCTTCTAAAAATTTAAAGATGGGTGTGGCTTGGAATAAGATGAGTAACCCTGAAAAAGTCAAAAAATGAAAAATCACACTGTAGGATTTGGAATATGGTGAGAAACCCTGAAAAAGTCGAAAAATGAGAAAAGCATGCAGGAGTACCTGGAATATGGTGAGAAACACTGAAAAAGTCTTAAATGAGAATATCACACTCTAGGACTTGGAATATGGTGAGAAACCCTGAAAATGTCGAAAAATGAGAAAATCATGCAGTAGGACCCAGAATATGGTGAGAAACCCTGAAAAAAAAGTCAAAAAATAAGAAAATCACGCAGTAGGACCTGGAAGCTGGTGAGAAACCCTGAAAAAGTCGAAAAATGAGAAAATCAATCTGTAGGATCTGGAATATGGTGAGAAACCCTGAAAAATTCGAAAAAAGCAAAAATCACACTCTAGGACTTGGAATATGTTGAGAAACCCTGAAAAAGTCAAAAAATGAGAAAATCACACTGTAGGACTTGGAATAAGGTGAGAAACCCTGAAAAAGTCGAAAAATGAGAAAATCACGCAATAGGACCTGGGATTTGGTGAGAAACACTGAAAAAGTCTTAAAATAGAAAATCACACTGTAGTACTTGGAATATGGTGAAAAATACTGAAAAAGTCTTAAAATGAGAAAATCACACCATAGGACCTGGAATATGGTGAGAAACCCTGAAAAGGTCAAAAAATTAGAAAAATCACACTGTAGTACATGGAATATGGGTAGAAACTCTGAAAAAGTCGCAAATTATAAAATGACAGTGTAGGGTCTGGAATATGTTGAGAAAACCTGAAATATTCGAAAAATGAGAAAATGACAATGTAGAACCTAGAATACCGTAAGAAACCCTGAAAAAGTTAAAAAATGAGAAAATCACACTCTAGGACTGGAATATGGTGAGAAACCCAGAAACATCGAAAAATGAGAAAATCATGTAGTAAGACCCAGAATATGGTGAGAAATCCTGAAAAAAGTCGAAAAATGAGAAAATCACGCAGTAGGACCTGGAAGCTGGTGAGAAACCCTGAAAAAGTCGAAAAATGAGAAAATCAAACTGTAGGACCTGGAATATGTTGAGAAACCCTGAAAAATACGAAAAAGGCAAAAATCACACTCTAGGACTTGGAATATGATGAGAAACCGTGAAAAAGTCAAAAAATGAAAAAATCACACTGTAGTACCTGGAATATGGTGAGAAACACTAAAAAAGTATTAAAATGAGAAAATCACCCAGTAGGACCTGGAATGAGGTGAGAAACCCTGAAACAGTCGAAATATAAGAAAATCAAACTTGTAGTACATGCAATATGGTGACAAACACTGAAAAAGTCGAAAAATGAGAATATCACACTCTAGGATTTGGAATAAGATGAGAAACCCTGAAAAATTCAAAAAATGAGAAAATCACACTGTAGGACTTGGAATATGGTGAGAAACCCTCAAAAAGTCGAAAAATGAGAAAATCATGCACTAGGATCCAGAATATGATGAGAAACACAGAAAAAGTCTTAAAATGAGAAAATCACACTGTAGGACCTGGAATATGGTAAGAAACCCTGAAAATGTCGAAAAATGTGAAAATGACACTGTAGGAGCTGGAATATGGTGAGAAGTCATGAAAAAGTCAAAAAAAAAAAAAGAAATACACACTTGTAGGACTTGCAATATGGTGAGAGACCCTGAAAAAGTCTTAAAATGAGAAAATCACACTGTAGGACTTGGGATATGGTGAGAAACACTGAAAAGGTCGAAAAATTAGAAAATCAAACTGTAGTACCTGGTATATGGTGAGAAACACTAAAAAAGTATTAAAATGAGAAAATCACACAGTAGGACCTGGAATATGGTGAGAAACCCTGAAGCAGTTCAAAAATAAGAAAATAAAACTTGTAGTACATGCAATATGGTGAGAAACACTGAAAAAGTCGAAAAATGAGAATATCACACTCTAGGACTTGGAATATGATGAGAAAACCAGAAAAAGTCTAAAAATGAGAAAATCACACTGTAGGACTTGGAATATGGTGAGAAACCCTGAAAAAGTCGAAAAATGAGAAAATCACACTGTAGTACCTAGAATATGGTGAGAAACACTGAAAAAGTCTAAAAATAAGATAAAACTTGTAGTACCTGAAATATGATGAGAAACCCTGAAAAAGTCAAAAAATTAGAAAATCAAATTGTAGGAACTGGAATATGCTGAGAATCCCTGAAAAATTCGAAAAATGCGAAAATCACACTCTAGGACTTGGAATACGATGAGAAACCCTGAAAAAGTCAAAAAATGAGAAAATCACACTGTAGTACCTGGAATATGGTGAGAAACACTGAAAAAGTCTAAAAATAAGATAAAACTTGTAGTACCTGAAATATGGTGAGGAACCCTAAAAAAGTCGAAAAATGAGAAAATCACACTGTAGGACTTCGAATATGATGAGAAACCGTGAAAAAGTAAATAAATGAGAAAATACACTGTAGGAGCTGGAATATGGAGAGAAACCCTGAAAAAGGTTAAAAAATTAGAATATCACAATTGTAGGACCTCCAATATGGTGAGAAACCCTGAAAAAGTTGAAAAATGAGAAAACCACACTGTAGGACCTGGAATATGGTAAGAAACACTGAAAAATTCAAAAAATGAGAAAATCACACAGTAGGACCTAAATATGGTGAGAAACCCTGAAAAGGTCAAAAAATGAGAAAAATCACACTGTAGTACATGGAATATGGGTAGAAACTCTGAAAAAGTCGCAAATTATAAAATGACAGTGTAGGGCCTGGAATATGTTGAGAAAACCTGAAATATTCGAAAAATGAGAAAATGACAATGTAGAACCTGGAATACCGTAAGAAACCCTGAAAAAGTTAAAAAATGAGAAAATCACACTCTAGGACTGGAATATGGTGAGAAACCCTGAAACATCGAAAAATGAGAAAATCATGTAGTAGGACCCAGAATATGGTGAGAAATCCTGAAAAAAGTCGAAAAATGAGAAAATCACGCAGTAGGACCTGGAAGCTGGTGAGAAACCCTGAAAAAGTCGAAAAATGAGAAAATCAAACTGTAGGACCTGGAATATGTTGAGAAACCCTGAAAATTACGAAAAGGGAAAAATCACACTCTAGGACTTGGAATATGATGAGAAACCGTGAAAAAGTCAAAAAATGAAAAAATCACACTGTAGTACCTGGAATATGGTGAGAAACACTAAAAAAGTATTAAAATGAGAAAATCACCCAGTAGGACCTGAAATGAGGTGAGAAACCCTGAAACAGTCGAAATATAAGAAAATCAAACTTGTAGTACATGCAATATGGTGACAAACACTGAAAAAGGCGAAAAATGAGAATATCACACTCTAGGATTTGGAATATGATGAGAAACCCTGAAAAGTTCAAAAAATGAGAAAATCACACTGTAGGACTTGGAATATGGTGAGAAACCCTCAAAAAGTCGAAAAATGAGAAAATCATGCACTAGGATCCAGAATATGATGAGAAACACAGAAAAAGTCTTAAAATGAGAAAATCACACTGTAGGACCTGGAATATGGTAAGAAACCCTGAAAATGTCGAAAAATGAGAAAATGACACTGTAGGAGCTGGAATATGGTGAGAAGTCCTGAAAAAGTCAAAAAAAAAAAAAAAAGAAATACACACTTGTAGGACTTGCAATATGGTGAGAGACCCTG
>NW_028227561.1:107821-135198 GCF_978045245.1 Mus caroli | reverse complement strand
TGGGTGCTACAGAGTGTATTTTTAATTTTCCACGTTTCTCAGGGTTTCTCGCCATATTCTGGGTCCTACAGTGTGATTTTTCTCATTTTCCATGATTTTCATGTTTTTTTCGCTATTCTGGGTCCTACAGTGTGATTATTCTCATTTTCCACCTCTTTCAGGTTTTCTCACCATATTCGGGGTCCTTCATTGTGAGTTTTTTAATTTTCTACTTTGTTGAGGGTTTCTTGCCATATTCTCGGTGCTACAGAGTGTATTTTTAATTTTCTACGTTTCTCAGGGTTTCTCGCCATATTCTGGGTCCTAAAATGTGATTTTCTCATTTACGACGTTTCAAGTATTTTCGCAATTCTGGGTCCTAATCTGTGATTATTCTCATTTTCCACATTTTTCAGGTTTTCTTGCCATATTTGGGGTTCTTCAGTGTGAGTTTTTAATTTTCTACTTTTTTGAGGGTTTCTTGCCATATTCTGGGTACTACAGAGTGTATTATTAATTTTCCACGTTTCTCAGGGTTTCTTGCCATATTCTGGGTCCTACAGTGTGATTTTCTCATTTACGATGTTTTTCAAGTTTTTTTTTTTGTGCAATTCTGGGTCCTACACTGTGATTATTCTCATTTTCCACCTTTTCAGGTTTTCTCGCCATATTCCGGGTACTTCAGTGTGAATTTTTAGTTTTCTACTTTTTTCAGGGTTTCTCGCCATATTCCGGGTCCTTCAGTTGAATTTTTTAATTTTCATGTTTTTCAGGGTTTCTAACGATATTCTGGGTCTGATAATGTGAATTTTTAATTTTCACGTTTTTCAGGGTTTCTCGGCATATTCTAGGTCCTGGAGTGTGAATTTTTAATTTTCACGTTTTTCAGGATTTCTCTAAATATTCTTGGTCCTGCAGTGTGATTTTCTCATTTTCCACTTTTTTCAAGTTTTTTTGTAATTCTGGGTCCTACTGTGTGATTTTCTCATTTTCCACCTTTTTCGGGTTTTCTTGCCATATTTGGGGTCCTTCAGTGTGAGTTTTTATTTTTCTACTTTTTTCAGGATTTCTTGCCATATTCTGGATCCTACAGTGTGATTTTCTCATTTTCCACCTTTTTCAGGTTTTTCTGGTCATGTTTGGGCTCCTTCACTGTGAGTTTTTAATTTCCTACTTTTTTATTAAGTGTTTCTCGCCATATTCTGGGTCCGTTAGTGTGAATTATTAATTTTCACGTTTTTTCATTTTCTCGGCATATTCTGGATCCTGCAGTGTGATTTTCTCATTTTCCACCTTTTGCAGGGTTTCTCGCCATATTTGGGGTCCTACAAGTGTGAGTTTGTTATTTTCAACTTTTTTCAGGGTTACACGCCATATTCTGGGTCCTACAGCACTGTGATTTTTCTCATTTCCACGTTTTTCAGGTTTTCTTGCCATATCCCAGGTCCTTCAGTGTTAATTTTTAATTTTCCACGTTTTCAGGGTTTCTCAGCATATTCTGTGTCCTGCAGTGTGATTTTCTCATTTTTATGGTTTTTCAAGTTTTTTGGCAATTCTGGGTCCTACAGTGTGATTATTCTCATTTTCCACCTTTATCAGGTTTTCTCGACATATTTGGGGTCTTTCAGTGTGAATTTTTAATTTTCTACTTTTTTCAAGGTTTCTCGCCATATTCTGTGTCCTTCAGTATGAGTTTTTAATTTTCCTCGTTTTTCAGGTATTTTCGCCATATTCCGTGTCCTTCACTGTGAATTTTTTATTTTCCACATTATTCAGGTTTTTTCGTCATATTCTGGGTCTTACAATGTGATTTTCTCATTTTCCTCATTTTTCAGGTTTTTTCGCCATATTTGGGGTCCGTCAGTGTGAATTTTTAATTTTCTACTCTTTCATGGTTTCTCGCCGTATTCTGGGTCATTCAGTGTGAGTTTTTAATTTTCCTCGTTTTTCAGGTATTCTCACCATATTCTGGGTCCTTCAGTGTGAATTTTTATTTTTCCACGTTTTCAGGTTTTTTCGTCATATTCTGGGTCCTACAGTGTGATTTTCTCATTTCCAATTTTTCAGGTTTTCTTGACATATTCCAGGTCCTTCTGTGTGAATTTTTAATTTTCCACATTTTTCAGGTTTTTTCGTCATATTCTGGGTCTTACAGTGTGACTTTCTCATTTTCCAAATTTTTCAGGTTTTCTCGACATATTTGGGGTCCTTCAGTGTGAGTTTTTAATTTTCTACTTTTTCAGGGCTTCTCTCCATATTCTTGGTCCTACAGCTTGTATTTTTAATTTTCCAGGTTTTCAGGGAATCTAGGCATATTCTGGGTCCTGCAGTGTGATTTTCTCATTTTTGAGGTTTTTCAAGTTTTTTCCCAATTCTGGGTCCCTCAATGTGATTATTCTCATTTTCCCCATTTTTCAGGTTTTCTCGCCATATTTGGGGTCCTTCAGTGTGAGTTTTTAAATTTCTACTCTTTCAGGGTTTCTCGCCATATTCTGGGTCCTTCAGTGTGAGTTTTTAATTTTCCTCGTTTTTCAGGTTTTTTCACCATATTCCGGATCCTTCAGTGTGAATTTTTAATTTTCCACCTTTTTCAGATTTTTTCTCATATTCTGGGTCCTACAGTGTGATTTTCTCATTTCCACTTTTTCAGGTTTTCTTGCCATATTCCATGTCCTTCAGTGTGAATTTTTAATTTTCCACGTTTTTTAGTATTTCTCGCCATATTCTGGGTAATGCAGTGTGAATATTTAATTTTCCACTTTTTTCATGGTTTCTCCCTTATTCTGTGTCTGACAGTGTCAATTTTTAATTTTCATGTTTTTCAATGTTTCTCGGCATATTCTGGGTCCTGCAGTGTGATTTTATTATTTTGGACGTTTTTCAAGTTTTTTCGTAATTCTGGGTCCTACAGTGTGATTTTCTCATTTTCCAACTTTTTCAGGTTTTCTGGCCATAATTGGGGTTCTTCAGTGTCAGTTTGTAATTTTCTACTTTTTTCAGGGTTTCTTGCCATATTTGGGGTCCTTCAGTGTGAGTTTTTAATTTTCTACTCTTTCAGGGTTTCTCGCCATAAACTGTGTCCTATAGTATGTATTTTTCATTTTCCACGTTTTTCAGGTTTTTTCTTCATATTCTGGGTCCTACACTGTGATTTTCTCATTTCCACGTTTTCAGGTTTTCTTGCCATATTCCAGGTCCTTCAGTGTGGATTTTTAATTTTCCACGTTTTTCAGTATTTCTCCCCATATTATGGGTAATACAGTGTGAATTTTAATTATCCACTTTTTTTCATGGTTTCTCGCCATATTCTGTGTCCAACAGTGTGAGTTTTTAATTTTCACGTTTTTCAGTGTTTCTTGAAATATTCTGGGTCCTGCAGTGTGATTTTCTTATTTTCCACCTTTTTCAGGTTTTCTCCCCATATTTGGGGTCCTTCAGTGTCAGTTTGTATTTTTCTACTTTCTTCAGGGTTTCTCACCATATTCTGGATCCTACAGTGTGATTTTCTCATTTTCCACCTTTTTCAGGTTTTCTCGCCATGTTTGGGCTCCTTCACTGTGAGATTTTAATTTTCTACTTTTTTATTAACTTTTTCTCGCCATATTCTGGGTCCGTTAGTGTGAATTTTTAATTTTCACGTTTTTCACATTTTCTCGGCATATTCTGGGTCCTGAAATGTGATTTTCTCATTTTGCACCTTTTTCAGGGTTTCTCGCCATATTTGGGGTCCTACAGTGTGAGTTTGTAATTTTGAACTTTTTTCAGGGTTTCTCGCCATATTCTGGGTCCTACAGCATGTATTTTTAATTTTCCACGTTTTCAGGGTTTCTGGGCAAAATCTGGGTCCTACAGTGTGATTATTCTCATTTTCCACCTTTTTCAGGTTTTCTCACCATATTCGGGGTCCTTCAGTGTGAATTTTTAATTTTCTACTTTTTTCAGGTTTTCTCGCCATATTCTGGGTCCTACAGCATGTTTTTTTTAATTTTACACGTTTTCAGGGTTTCTGGGCATAATCTGGGTCCTACAGTGTGATTATTCTCATTTTCCACCTTTTTCAGGTTTTCAAACCATATTCGGGGTCTTTCAGTGTGAATTTTTAATTTTCTACTTTTTTCAGGTTTTCTCGCCATATTCTGTGTCCTTCAGTGTGAGTTTTTTATCTTCCTCGTTTTTCAGGTTTTTCGCCATATTCCGGGTCCTTCCGTGTGATATTTTAATATTTTATCTTTTTCAGGTTTTTTCGTCATATTCTGGGTCGTACTGTGTGATTTTCTCATTTCCATGTTTTTTCAGGGTCTCTTGCCGTATTCCAGGTCCTTCAGTGTGAATTTTTTCCCACGGTTTTCAGTATTTTTCTCCATATCTGGGTAATGAAGTGTGAATTTTTAATTGTCCAGTCTTTTCATGGTTTCTCACCATATTCTGTGTCCAATAGTGTGAATTTTTAATTTTCAGGTTTTTCATGGTTGTTCGGCATATTCTGGTTTCTCCAGTGTGATTTTCTCATTTTCCACGTTTTTCAAGTTTTTCCGTATTTTGGGTCCTACAAGTGTGATTTTCTCATTTTCGATGTTTTTCATGTTTTTGTAATTCTGGGTAATACAGTGTGATTATTCTCATTTTCTACCTTTTTCATGTTTTCGCGCCATATTCGGGATCCTTCAGTGTGACTTTTTAATTTTCTACTTTGTTGAGGGTTTCTTGCCATATTCTCAGTGCTACAGAGTGTATTTTTAATTTTCCACGTTTCTCAGGGTTTCTCCCCATATTCTGGGTCCTAAAATGTGATTTTCTCATTTACGACATTTTTCAAGTATTTTCGGAATTCTGGTTCCTACACTGTGATTATTCTCATTTTCCACATTTTTCAGGTTTTCTTGCCATATTTGAGGTCCTTAAGTGTGAGTTTTTAATTTTCTACTTTTATGAGGGTTTCTTGCCATATTCTGGGTACTACAGAGTGTATTATTAATTTTCCACCTTTCTCAGGGTTTCTTGCCATATTCTGGGTCCTACAGTGTCTGTCTGTCTCTCTGTGTGTCTGATCCCCTGGAACTGTAGATGGGCCACCATATAGTTGCTGGTAGTTGATCCCAGGTTCTCTGGAAGAGGAGACAATGCTGTTAATTGTTGAGCCCTTTCAGTGGCTCCACCTATCTTTAAATTTTTAGAAGTATATGTGAGGCTGTGTTTATGTACATCATATGCAGACCATAAGAGGGATTTAGATTCTCCAGGATCTGACACCCTCTTCTGGAGTGTCTGAAGACAACTACAGTGTACTTATATCTAATAAATAAATAAATAAATAAATAAATAAATATTTTTTTTTAAAGTATAAGAAAGAAAGAATTACCAGGCAGGCCTCCATCCTTATCTCTGTCAGTCTGTCTGTCTGTCTCTCTGAACCCTTGGAACTGGAGATGGGCCACCATATAGTTTCTGTTAGTTGATTCCTGGTTCTCTGGAAGAGGAGACATTGCTGTTAATTGTTGAGCCCTTTCAGTGGCTCCACCTATCTTTAAATTTTTAGAAGTATATTTTAGGCTGTGTTTATGTACATCATATGCAGACCATAAGAGGGATTTAGATTCTCCAGAATTTGACACCCTCTTCTGGAGTGTCTGAAGACAACTACAGTGTACTTATATCTAATAAATAAATAAATAAATAAATAAATAAATAAATAAACATTATTTTAAAACGAAAAGAAATAAAGAAAGACCAGGCAGGCCTGCCATCCTTATCTCTGTCTGTCTGTCTGTCTGTCTGTCTGATCCCCTGGAACTGGAGATGGGCCACCATATAGTTGCTGGTAGTTGATCCCAGGTTCTCTGGAAGAAGAGACAATGCTGTTAATTGTGAGCCCTTTCAGTGGCCCCACCCATCTTAAATTTTTAGAAGTGTATGTGAATCTGTGTTTATGTCCATCATGTGCAGACCATAAGAGGGATTTATATTCTCCAGAATCTGACACCCTCTTCTAGAATGTCTGAAGACAACTACAGTGTACTTATATCTAATAAATACAAAAATAAATAAATAAACATTTTTTAAAAAGGATAAGAAAGAAAGAAAAACCAGGGAGGCCTGCCACCCTTGTCTGTCTGTCTCTTTGTCTGCCTGATCCCCTGGAACTGGAGATGGGCCACCATATAGTTGCTGGTAGTTGATCCCAGGTTCTCTGGAAGAGGAGACAATGCTGTTAATTTTTGAGCCCTTTCAGTGGCCCCCCACATCTTTAAATTTTTAGAAGTATATGTGAGGCTGTGTTTATGTACATCATATGCAGACCATAAGAGGGATTTAGATTCTCCAGAATCTGACACCCTCTTCTGGAGTGTCTGAAGACAGCTACAGTGTACTTTTATATAATAAATAAATAAATAAATAAATAAATAAATAAACAAACATTTTTTAAAAAGGATAAGAAATAAAGTAAAAACAGGCAGGCCTGCAATACTTGTCTGTCTGTCTGTCTGTCTGTCTGATCCCCTGGAACTGGAAATGGGCCAACATATAGTTGCTGCTAGTTGATCCAGGTTCTCTGGTATAGGAGACAATGCTGTTAATTGTTGAGCCGTTTCAGTGGCCCCACACATCTTTAAATTTTTAGAAGTATATGTGAGGCTGTGTTTATGTACATCATATGCAGACCATAAGAGGGATTTAGATTCTCCAGAATATGACACCCTCTTCTGAAGTGCCTGAAGACAGCTACAGTGTACTTATATCTAATAAATACATATATAAATAAATAAACATTTTTAAAATGTATGAGAAAGAAAGAAAAACCAGGCAGGCCTGCAATCCTTGTCTGTCTGTCTCTATGTATGTCTCTCTGATCCCCTGGAACTGGAATTGGGCCACAATATAGTTGCTGGTAGTTGATCCCAGGTCCTCTGGAAGAGGAGACAATGCTGTTAATTGTTGAGCCCTTTCAGTGGCCCCACCCATCTTTAAATTTTTAGAAGTATATGTGAGGCTCTGTTTATGTACATCATATGCAGACCATAAGAGGGATTTAGATTCTCCAGAAGATGACACCCTCTTCTAGAGTGTCTGAACACAGCTACAGTGTACTTATATCTAATAAATACATAAATAAATAAATAAATAAATAAATAAATAAATAAATAAATATTTTTTTAAAAGTATAAGAAAGAAAGAATGACCAGGCAGGCCTCCATCCTTATCTCTGTCAGTCTGTCTGTCTGTCTCTCTGATCCCTTGGAACTGGAGATGGGCCACCATATAGTTTCTGTTAGTTGATCCCAGGTTCTCTGGAGGAGGAGACATTGCTGTTAATTGTTGAGCCCTTTCAGTGGCTCCACCTATCTTTAAATTTTTAGAAGTATATTTTAGGCTGTGTTTATGTACATCATATGCAGACCATAAGAGGGATTTAGATTCTCCAGAATTTGACACCCTCTTCTGGAGTGTCTGAAGACAACTACAGTGTACTTATATCTAATAAATAAATAAATAAATAAATAAATAAATAAACAAAAATTATTTTAAAAGGATAAGAAAGAAAGAAAGACCAGGCAGGCCTGCCATCCTTATCTCTGTCTGTCTGTCTGTCTGTCTGTCTGATCCCCTGGAACTGGAGATGGGCCACCATATAGTTGCTGGTAGTTGATCCCAGGTTCTCTTGAAGAAGAGACAATGCTGTTAATTGTGAGCCCTTTCAGTGGCCCCACCCATCTTAAATTTTTAGAAGTGTATGTGAATCTGTGTTTATGTCCATCATATGCAGACCATAAGAGGGATTTATATTCTCCAGAATCTGACACCCTCTTCTGGAGTGTCTGAAGACAGCTACAGTGTATTTATATCTAATAAATACATAAATAAATAAATAAACATTTTTTAAAAAGGATAAGAAAGAAAGAAAAACCAGGGAGGCCTGCCACCCTTGTCTGTCTGTCTCTTTGTCTGCCTGATCCCCTGGAACTGGAGATGGGCCACCATATAGTTGCTGGTAGTTGATCCCAGTTTCTCTGGTAGAGGAGACAATGCTGTTAATTTTAGAGCCCCTTCAGTGGCCCCACACATCTTTAAATTTTTAGAAGTATATGTGAGGCTGTGTTTATGTACATCATATGCAGACCATAAGAGGGATTTAGATTCTCCAGAATCTGACACCCTCTTCTGGAGTGTCTGAAGACAGCTAGCGTGTACTTATATATAATAAATAAATAAATAAATAAATAAACATTTTTAAAAAGGATAAGAAAGAAAGTAAAACCAGGCAGGCCTGCAATCCTTGTCTGTCTGTCTGTCTGTCTGTCTGATCCCCTGGAACTTGAGATGGGCCACCATATAGTTGCTGCTAGTTGATCCCAGGTTCTCTGGTAGAGGAGACAATGCTGTTAATTGTTGAGCCGTTTCAGTGGCCCCACACATCTTTAAATTTTTAGAAGTATATGTGAGGCTGTGTTTATGTACATCATATGCAGACCATAAGAGGGATTTAGATTCTCCAGAATATGACACCCTCTTCTGAAGTGCCTGAAGACAGCTACATTGTACTTATATCTAATAAATACATATATAAATAAATAAACATTTTTAAAATGTATAAGAAAAAAAGAAAAACCAGGCAGGCCTGCAATCCTTGTCTGTCTGACTGTATGTATGTCTGTCTGATCCCTGGAACTGGAATTTGGCCAAAATATAGTTGCTGGTAGTTGATCCCAGGTCCTCTGGAAGAGGAGACAATGCTGTTAATTGTTGAGCCCTTTCAGTGGCCCCACACATCTTTAAATTTTTAGAAGTATATGTGAGGCTGTGTTTATGTACATCATATGCAGACCATAAGAGGGATATAGATTCTCCAGAATCTGACACCCTCTTCTGGAGAGTCTGAAGATAGCTACAGTGTACTTATATCTAATAAATACATAAATAAATAAATAAATAAATAAATAAATAAATAAACATTTTTGAAAAAGGATAAGAAAGAAAGTAAGACCAGGCAGGCCTGCCATCCTTATCTCTGTCTGTCTGTCTATCTGTCAGATCCCCTGGAACTGGAGATGGGCCACCATATAGTTGCTGGTAGTTGATCCCAGGTTCTCTGGAAGAGGAGACAATGCTATGAATTGTTGAGCCCTTTCAGTGGCCCCACACATCTTTAAATTTTTAGAAGTATATGTGAGGCTGTGTTCATGTACATCATATGCAGACCATAAGAGGGATATAGATTCTCCAGAATCTGACACCCTCTTCTGGAGAGTCTGAAGACAGCTACAGTGTACTTATATCTAATAAATACATAAATAAATAAATGAATAAATGAATAAATAAATAAATAAACATTTTTTAAAAAGGATAAGAAAGAAAGAAAAATCAGGCAGGCCTGCCATCCTTATCTCTGTCTGTCTGTCTGTCTGTCTTATCCCCTGGAACTTGAGATGGGCCACCATATAGTTGCTGGTAGTTGTTCCCACGTTCTCTGTAAGAAGAGACAATGGTGTTAATTGTTGAGCCCTTTCAGTGGGCCCACCCATCTTTTAATTTTTAGAAGTATATGTGAGGCTGTGTTTATGTACATCATATGCAGACCATAAGAGGGATTTAGATTTTCCAGAAGATGACACCCTCTTCTACAGTGTCTGAAGACAGCTACAGTGTACTTATATCTAATAAATACATAAATAAATAAATAAATAAATAAATAAATAAATAAATAAATAAATATTTTTTAAAAAGTATAAGAAAGAAAGAAAGACCAGGCAGGCCTCCATCCTTATCTCTGTCAGTCTGTCTGTCTGTCTGTCTGTTCCCTTGGAACTGGAGATGGGCCACCATATAGTTGCTGTTAGTTGATCCCAGGTTCTCTGGAAGAGGAGACAATGCTGTTAATTGTTGAGCCCTTTCAGTGGCTCCACCTATCTTAAATTTTTAGAAGTATATGTTAGGCTCTGTTTATGTACATCATATGCAGACCATAAGAGGGATTTAGATTCTCCAGAATTTGACACCCTCTTCTGGAGTGTCTGAAGACAACTACAGTGTACTTATATCTAATAAATACATAAATAAATAAATAAATAAATAAATAAATAAATAAACAAACATTATTTTAAAAGGATAAGAAAGAAAGAAAGACCAGGCAGGCCTGCCGTCCTTATCTCTGTCTGTCTGTCTGTCTGTTTGTCTGTCTGATCCCCTGGAACTGGAGATGGGCCACCATATAGTTGCTGGTAGTTGATCCCAGGTTCTCTGGAAGAAGAGACAATGCTGTTAATTGTTGAGCCCTTTCAGTGGCCCCACCCATCTTAAATTTTTAGAAGTGTATGTGAATCTGTGTTTATGTCCATCTTATGCCGACCATAAGAGGGATTTAGATTCTCCAGAATATGACACCCTCTTCTGGAGTGTCTGAAGACAGCTACAGTGTACTTTTATATAATAAATAAATAAATAAATAAACAAACATTTTTTAAAAAGGATAAGAAATAAAGTAAAAACAGGCAGGCCTGCAATACTTGTCTGTCTGTCTGTCTGTCTGTCTGATCCCCTGGAACTGGAAATGGGCCAACATATAGTTGCTGCTAGTTGATCCAGGTTCTCTGGTATAGGAGACAATGCTGTTAATTGTTGAGCCGTTTCAGTGGCCCCACACATCTTTAAATTTTTAGAAGTATATGTGAGGCTGTGTTTATGTACATCATATGCAGACCATAAGAGGGATTTAGATGCTCCAGAATATGACACCCTCTTCTGAAGTGCCTGAAGACAGCTACAGTGTACTTATATCTAATAAATACATATATAAATAAATAAACATTTTTAAAATGTATGAGAAAGAAAGAAAAACCAGGCAGGCCTGCAATCCTTGTCTGTCTGTCTCTATGTATGTCTCTCTGATCCCCTGGAACTGGAATTGGGCCACAATATAGTTGCTGGTAGTTGATCCCAGGTCCTCTGGAAGAGGAGACAATGCTGTTAATTGTTGAGCCCTTTCAGTGGCCCCACCCATCTTTAAATTTTTAGAAGTATATGTGAGGCTCTGTTTATGTACATCATATGCAGACCATAAGAGGGATTTAGATTCTCCAGAAGATGACACCCTCTTCTAGAGTGTCTGAACACAGCTACAGTGTACTTATATCTAATAAATACATAAATAAATAAATAAATAAATAAATAAATAAATAAATATTTTTTTAAAAGTATAAGAAAGAAAGAATGACCAGGCAGGCCTCCATCCTTATCTCTGTCAGTCTGTCTGTCTGTCTCTCTGATCCCTTGGAACTGGAGATGGGCCACCATATAGTTTCTGTTAGTTGATCCCAGGTTCTCTGGAGGAGGAGACATTGCTGTTAATTGTTGAGCCCTTTCAGTGGCTCCACCTATCTTTAAATTTTTAGAAGTATATTTTAGGCTGTGTTTATGTACATCATATGCAGACCATAAGAGGGATTTAGATTCTCCAGAATTTGACACCCTCTTCTGGAGTGTCTGAAGACAACTACAGTGTACTTATATCTAATAAATAAATAAATAAATAAATAAATAAATAAATAAATAAATAAACAAAAATTATTTTAAAAGGATAAGAAAGAAAGAAAGACCAGGCAGGCCTGCCATCCTTATCTCTGTCTGTCTGTCTGTCTGTCTGTCTGTCTGTCTGATCCCCTGGAACTGGAGATGGGCCACCATATAGTTGCTGGTAGTTGATCCCAGGTTCTCTTGAAGAAGAGACAATGCTGTTAATTGTGAGCCCTTTCAGTGGCCCCACCCATCTTAAATTTTTAGAAGTGTATGTGAATCTGTGTTTATGTCCATCATATGCAGACCATAAGAGGGATTTATATTCTCCAGAATCTGACACCCTCTTCTGGAGTGTCTGAAGACAGCTACAGTGTATTTATATCTAATAAATACATAAATAAATAAATAAAAATTTTTTAAAAAGGATAAGAAAGAAAGAAAAACCAGGGAGGCCTTCCACCCTTGTCTGTCTGTCTCTTTGTCTGCCTGATCCCCTGGAACTGGAGATGGGCCACCATATAGTTGCTGGTAGTTGATCCCAGTTTCTCTGGTAGAGGAGACAATGCTGTTAATTTTAGAGCCCCTTCAGTGGCCCCACACATCTTTAAATTTTTAGAAGTATATGTGAGGCTGTGTTTATGTACATCATATGCAGACCATAAGAGGGATTTAGATTCTCCAGAATCTGACACCCTCTTCTGGAGTGTCTGAAGACAGCTAGCGTGTACTTATATATAATAAATAAATAAATAAATAAATAAATAAATAAATAAATAAACATTTTTAAAAAGGATAAGAAAGAAAGTAAAACCAGGCAGGCCTGCAATCCTTGTCTGTCTGTCTGTCTGTCTGTCTGATCCCCTGGAACTTGAGATGGGCCACCATATAGTTGCTGCTAGTTGATCCCAGGTTCTCTGGTAGAGGAGACAATGCTGTTAATTGTTGAGCCGTTTCAGTGGCCCCACACATCTTTAAATTTTTAGAAGTATATGTGAGGCTGTGTTTATGTACATCATATGCAGACCATAAGAGGGATTTAGATTCTCCAGAATATGACACCCTCTTCTGAAGTGCCTGAAGACAGCTACATTGTACTTATATCTAATAAATACATATATAAATAAATAAACATTTTTAAAATGTATAAGAAAAAAAGAAAAACCAGGCAGGCCTGCAATCCTTGTCTGTCTGACTGTATGTATGTCTGTCTGATCCCTGGAACTGGAATTTGGCCAAAATATAGTTGCTGGTAGTTGATCCCAGGTCCTCTGGAAGAGGAGACAATGCTGTTAATTATTGAGCCCTTTCAGTGGCCCCACACATCTTTAAATTTTTAGAAGTATATGTGAGGCTGTGTTTATGTACATCATATGCAGACCATAAGAGGGATATAGATTCTCCAGAATCTGACACCCTCTTCTGGAGAGTCTGAAGATAGCTACAGTGTACTTATATCTAATAAATACATAAATAAATAAATAAATAAATAAATAAATAAATAAATAAACATTTTTAAAAAGTATAAGAAAGAAAGAAAGACCAGGCAGCCCTGCCACCTTGTCTGTCTTTCTGTCTGTCTGTCTATCTGTCAGATCCCCTGGAACTGGAGATGGGACACCATATAGTTGCTGGTAGTTGATCCCAGGTTCTCTGGAAGAGGAGACAATGCTGTGAATTGTTGAGCCCTTTCAGTGGCCCCACACATCTTTAAATTTTTAGAAGTATATGTGAGGCTGTGTTCATGTACATCATATGCAGACCATAAGAGGGATATAGATTCTCCAGAATCTGACACCCTCTTCTGGAGAGTCTGAAGACAGCTACAGTGTACTTATATCTAATAAATACATAAATAAATAAATGAATAAATGAATAAATAAATAAATAAACATTTTTTAAAAAGGATAAGAAAGAAAGAAAAATCAGGCAGGCCTGCCATCCTTATCTCTGTCTGTCTGTCTGTCTGTCTTATCCCCTGGAACTTGAGATGGGCCACCATATAGTTGCTGGTAGTTGTTCCCACGTTCTCTGTAAGAAGAGACAATGGTGTTAATTGTTGAGCCCTTTCAGTGGGCCCACCCATCTTTTAATTTTTAGAAGTATATGTGAGGCTGTGTTTATGTACATCATATGCAGACCATAAGAGGGATTTAGATTCTCCAGAAGATGACACCCTCTTCTACAGTGTCTGAAGACAGCTACAGTGTACTTATATCTAATAAATACATAAATAAATAAATAAATAAATAAATAAATAAATAAATATTTTTTAAAAAGTATAAGAAAGAAAGAAAGACCAGGCAGGCCTCCATCCTTATCTCTGTCAGTCTGTCTGTCTGTCTGTCTGATCCCTTGGAACTGGAGATGGGCCACCATATAGTTGCTGTTAGTTGATCCCAGGTTCTCTGGAAGAGGAGACAATGCTGTTAATTGTTGAGCCCTTTCAGTGGCTCCACCTATCTTAAATTTTTAGAAGTATATGTTAGGCTCTGTTTATGTACATCATATGCAGACCATAAGAGGGATTTAGATTCTCCAGAATTTGACACCCTCTTCTGGAGTGTCTGAAGACAACTACAGTGTACTTATATCTAATAAATACATAAATAAATAAATAAATAAATAAATAAATAAATAAATAAATAAATAAATAAACAAACATTATTTTAAAAGGATAAGAAAGAAAGAAAGACCAGGCAGGCCTGCCGTCCTTATCTCTGTCTGTCTGTCTGTCTGTTTGTCTGTCTGATCCCCTGGAACTGGAGATGGGCCACCATATAGTTGCTGGTAGTTGATCCCAGGTTCTCTGGAAGAAGAGACAATGCTGTTAATTGTTGAGCCCTTTCAGTGGCCCCACCCATCTTAAATTTTTAGAAGTGTATGTGAATCTGTGTTTATGTCCATCTTATGCCGACCATAAGAGGGATTTAGATTCTCCAGAATATGACACCCTCTTCTAGAGTGTCTGAAGACAGCTACAGTGTACTTATATCGAATAAATACATAAATAAATACATAAACATTTTTTAAAAAGGATCAGAAAGAAAGAAAAACCAGGGAAGCCTACCACCCTTGTCTGTCTGTCTCTTTGTCTGCCTGATCCCCTGGAACTGGAAATGGACCACCATATAGTTGCCCGGTAGTTGATCCCAGGTTCTCTGGAAGAGGAGACAATGCTGTTAAATGTTGAGCCCTTTCAGTGGCCCCACCAATCTTTAAATTTTTAGAAGTATATGTGAGGCTGTGTTCATGTACATCATATGTAGACACCCTCTTCTGGAGAGTCTGAAGACAGCTATAGTGTACTTATATCTAATAAATACATAAATAAATAAATAAATGAATAAATGAATAAATAAATAAATAAACATTTTTTAAAAAGGATAAGAAAGAAAGAAAAATCAGGCAGGCCTGCAATCCTTATCTCTGTCTGTCTCTCTGTCTGTCTTATCCCCTGGAACTTGAGATGGGCCACCATATAGTTGCTGGTAGTTGATCCCACGTTCTCTGGAAGAAGAGACAATGCTGTATATTGTTGAGCCCTTTCAGTGGGCCCACCCATCTTTTAATTTCTAAAAGTATATGTGAGGCTGTGTTTATGTACATCATATGCAGATCATAAGAGGGATTTATATTCTCCAGAAACTGACACCCTCTTCTGGAGTGTCTGAAGACAGCTACAGTGTACTTATATATAATAAATAAATAAATAAATAAATAAATAAATAAATAAACATTTTTGAAAAAGGATAAGAAAGAATGTAAGACCAGGCAGGCCTGCCATCCTTATCTCTGTCTCTCTGTCTGTCTGTCTGTCTGATCCCCTGGAACTGGAGATGGGCCACCATATAGTTTCTGCTAGTTGATCCCAGGTTCTCTGGTAGAGGAGACAATGCTGTTAATTGTTGAGCCGTTTCAGTTTCCCCACACATCTTTAAATTTTTAGAAGTATATGTGAGGCTGTGTTTATGTACATCATATGCAGACCATAAGAGGGATTTAGATTCTCCAGAATATGACACCCTCTTCTGAAGTGCCTGAAGACAGCTACAGTGTACTTATATCTAATAAATACATATATAAATAAATAAACCTTTTTAAAATGTATAAGAAAGAAAGAAAAACAAGGCAGGCCTGCAATCCTTGTCTGTCTGTCTGTATGTATGTCTGTCTGATCCCCTGGAACTGGAATTGGGCCACAATATAGTTGCTGGTAGTTGATCCCAGGTCCTCTGGAAGAGGAGACAATGCTGTTAATTGTTGAGCCCTTTCAGTGGCCCCAACTATCGTTAAATTTTTAGAAGTATATGTGAGGCTGTATTTATGTACATCATATGCAGACCATAAGAGGGATATAGATTCTCCAGAATCTGACACCCTCTTCTGGAGAGTCTGAAGATAGCTACAGTGTACTTATATCTAATAAATAAATAAATAAATAAATAAATAAATAAATAAATAAACATTTTTAAAAAGGATAAGAAAGAAAGAAAAATCAGGCAGGCCTGCCATCCTCATCTCTGTCTGTCTGTCTGTCTGTCTGATCCCCTGCAACTTGAGATGGGCCACCATATAGTTGCTGGTATTTGATCCCACGTTCTCTGGAAGAGGAGACAATGGTGTTAATTATTGAGCCCTTTCAGTAGGCCCACCCATCTTTAAATTTTTAGAAGTATATGTGAGGCTGTGTTTATGAACATCATATGCAGACCATAAGAGGGATTTAGATTCTCCAGAATATGACACCCTCTTCTAGAGTGTCTGAAGACAGCTACAGTGTACTTATATCTAATAAATACATAAATAAATAAATAAACATTTTTTAAAAAGGATAAGAAAGAAAGAAAGACCAGGCATGCCTGCCACCTTGTCTCTCTGTCTGTCTGTCTGTCTATCTGTCAGATACCCTGGAACTGGAGATGGGCCACCATATAGTTGCTGGTAGTTGATCCCAGGTTCTCTGGAAGAGGAGACAGTGCTGTTAATTGTTGAGCCCTTTCAGTGGGCCCACCCATCTTTAAATTTTTAGAAGTATATGTGAGGCTGTGTTCATGTACATCATATGCGGACCATAAGAGGGATATAGATTCTCCAGAATCTGACACCCTCTTCTGGAGAGTCTGAAGACAGCTACAGTGTACTTATATCTAATAAATACATAAATAAATAAATAAATAAATGAATAAATAAATAAATAAACATTTTTTAAAAAGGATAAGAAAGAAAGAAAGACCATGCAGGCCTGCCATCCTTATCACTGTCTGTCTGTCTGTCTGTCTGATCCCTGGAACTGGAGATGGAACACCATATAGTTGCTGGTAGTTGATCCCAGGTTCTCTATAAGAGGAGACAATGCTGTTAATTGTTGAGCCCTTTCAGTGGCCGCACACATCTTATAATTTTTAGAAGTATATGTTAGGCTGTGTTTATGTACATCATATGCAGACCATAAGAGGGATTTAGATTCTCCAGAATCTGACACCCTCTTCTGGAGTGTCTGAACAGCTAGAGTGTACTTTTATCTAATAAATACATAAATAAATAAATAAATAAATAAATAAATAAATAAATAAATAAACATTTTTTAAAAAGTATAAGAAATAAAGACCAGGCAGGCCTGCCATCCCTTTCTCTGTCTCTCTGTCTGTCTGTCTGTCTGATCCACTGGAACTGGAGATGGGCCACCATAAGGTGCTGGTAGTTTATCCCAGGTTCTCTGAAAGAGGAGACTATGCTGTTAATTGTTGAGCCCTCTCATTGGCCCCACCCATCTTTAAATTTTTAGAAGTATATGTGAGGCTGTGTTTATGTACATCATATGCAGACCATAAGAGGGATTTAGATTCTCCAGAATCTGACACCCTCTTCTGGAGTGTCTGAAGACAGCTACAGTGTACTTATATCTAATAAATACATAAATAAATATATAAATAAACATTTTTTTAAAAAGGATAAGAAAGAAATAAAGACCAGGCAAGCCTGCCATCCTTATCACTGTCTCTATGTCTGTCTGTCTGATCCCCTGGAACTGGAGATGGGCCACCATATAGTTGCTGGTTGTTGATCCCAGGTACTCTGGAAGAGGAGACAATGCTATTAATTGTTGAGGTTTTAGAGTGGCCCCACCCCTCTTTAAATTTTTAGAAGTATATGTGAGGCTGTGTTTATGTACATCATATGCAGACCATAAGAGGGATTTAGATTCTCCAGAATCTGACACCCTCTTCTGGAGTGTCTGAACGGCTAGAGTGTACTTATTTCTACTAAATACATAAATAAATAAATAAATAAATAAATAAATAAACAAACATTTTTTAAAAAAGATAAAACAGAAAGAAAGACCTGGCACGCCTGCCATCCATATCTCTGTCTGTCTGTCTGTCTGTCTGTCTATCTGATCTCTGGGAACTGGAGATGGGCCACGAATAGTTGCTGGTAGTTGATCCCATGTTCTCTGGAAGAGGAGTCAGTGCTGTTAATTGTTGAGCCCTTTCAGTGGCCCCACCCATCTTTAAATTTTTAGAAGTATATGTGAGGCTGTGTTTATGTACATCATATGCAGACCATAAGAGGGATTTAGTTTCTCCAGAATCTGACACCCTCTTCTGGAGTGTCTGAATAGCTACAGTGTACTTATATCTAATAAATAAATAAATAAATAAATGAATAAATAAATAAATAAACAAACATTTTTTTTAAAAAAGGATAAGAAAGAAAGAAAGACCAGGCAGGCCTGACATCCTTATCACTGTCTGTCTGTCTGTCTGTCTGATCCCCTGGAACTGGAGATGGACCACCATATAGTTGCTGGTAGTTGATCCCAGGTTCTCTATAAGACGAGACAATGCTGTTAATTGTTGAGCCCTTTCAGTGTCCCCACAGATCTTTTAATTTTTAGAAGTATATGTTAGGCTGTGTTTATGTACATCATATGGAGACCATAAGAGTGAGTTAGATTCTCCAGAATCTGACACCCTCTACTGGAGTGTCTGAACAGCTACAGTGTACTTATATGTAATAATTACATATATAAATAAATAAATAAATAAATAAATAAATAAATAAATATTTTTTTAAAAGGATAAGAAAGAAAGAAAGAAAGACCAGGCAGGCCTGCCATCCTTATTTCTGTCTGTCTGTCTGTCTGTCTGATCCCCTGGAACTGGAGATGGGCCACTTTGTAGGTGCTGGAGGTTGATCCCAGGTTCTCTGGAAGAGGAGACAATGCTGTTCATTGTTGAGTCCTTTCAGTGGCCTTTTAATTTTTTAAGTATATGTGAGGCTGTGTTTATGTACATCATATTCAGACCATAAGAGGGATTTAGATTCTCTAGAATCTGACACCCTCTTCTGGAGTGTCTGAAGATGGCTACAGTGTAGTTATATCTAATAAATAAATAAATAAATAAATAAATAAATAAATAAACTTTTTTTAAAAAGTATAAGAAATAAAGAAAGACCAGGCAGGCCTGCCATCTTTATCTCTGTCTCTCTGTCTGTCTGTCTGTCTGTCTGATCCACTGGAACTGGAGATGGGCCATCATAAGGTGCTGGTAGTTTATCCCAGGTTCTCTGAGAGAGGAGACAATGCTGTTAATTGTTGAGCCCTCTCAGTGGCCCCACACATCTTTAAATTTTTAGATGTATATGTGAGGCTGTGTTTATGTACATCATATTCAGATTATAAGAGGATTTAGATTCTCCAGAATCTGACACCCTCTTCTGGAGTGTCTGAAGACAGCTACAGTGTAGTTATATCTAATAAATAAATAGATAAATAAATAAATAAATAAATAAACATTTTTTTAAAAGGATAAGAAAGAAAGAAAGACCAGGCAGGCCTGCCATCCATATCTCTGTCTGTCTGTCTGTCTGTCTATCTGATCCCCGGGAACTGGAGATGGGCCACCATATAGTTGCTGGTAGTTGATCCCAGGTTCTCTGGAAGAGGAGACAATGCTGTTAATTGTTGAGCCCTTTCAGTGGCCCCACCCATTTTTAATTTTTAGAAGTATATGTGATGCTGTGTTTATGTACATCATATTCAGACCATAAGAGGGATTTAGATTCTCTAGAATCTGTCATCCTCTTCTGGAGTGTCTGAAGACGGGTACAGTGTACTTATATCTAATAAATACATAAATAAATAAATAAATAAATATTTTTTAAAAAGTATAAGAAATAAAGAAAGACTAGGCAGTCCTGCCATCTTTATCTCTGTCTCTCTGTCTCTCTGTCTGTCTGATCCACTGAAACTGGAGATGGGCCACCATAAGGTGCTGGTAGTTTATCCCAGGTTCTCTGAAAGAGGAGACAATGCTGTTAATTGTTGAGCCCTCTCAGTGTCCCCACAAATCTTTAAATTTTTAGAAGTATATGTGAGGCTGTGTTTATGTACATCATATGCAGACCATAAGAGGGATTTAGATTCTCCAGAATCTGACACCCTCTTTTGGAGTGTCTGAAGACTGCTACAGTGTACTTATATCTAATAAATACATAAATAAATATATAAATAAACATTTTTTAAAAAGGATAAGAAAGAAAGAAAGACCAGGCAGGCCTGCCATCCTTATCACTGTCTGTATGTCTGTCTGTCTGATCCCCTGGAAGTGGAGATGGGCCACCATATAGTTGCTGGTAGTTGATCCCAGGTACTCTGGAAGAGGAGACAATGCTGTTAATTGTTGAGCCCTTTCAGTGGCCCCACACTTCTTTAAATATTTAGAAGTATATGTGAGGCTGTGTTTATGTACATCATATTCAGATTATAAGAGGATTTAGATTCTCCAGAATAGGACACCCTATACTGGAGTGTCTGAAGACAGCTACAGTGTACTTATATATAATAAATAAATAAATAAATAAATAAATAAATAAATAAATAAACATTTTTGAAAAAGGATAAGAAAGAAAGTAAGACCAGGCAGGCATGCCATCCTTATCTCTGTCTGTCTGTCTGTCTGTCTGATCCACTGGAACTGGAGATGGGCCACCATATAGTTGCTGGTAGTTGATCCCAGGTTCTCTGGAAGAGGAGACAATGCTGTTAATTGTTGAGCCCTTTCAGTGGCCCCACCCATTTTTAATTTTTAGAAGTATATGTGATGCTGTGTTTATGTACATCATATTCAGACCATAAGAGGGATTTAGATTCTCTAGAATCTGTCATCCTCTTCTGGAGTGTCTGAAGACGGGTACAGTGTACTTATATCTAATAAATACATAAATAAATAAATAAATAAATATTTTTTAAAAAGTATAAGAAATAAAGAAAGACTAGGCAGTCCTGCCATCTTTATCTCTGTCTCTCTGTCTCTCTGTCTGTCTGATCCACTGAAACTGGAGATGGGCCACCATAAGGTGCTGGTAGTTTATCCCAGGTTCTCTGAAAGAGGAGACAATGCTGTTAATTGTTGAGCCCTCTCAGTGTCCCCACAAATCTTTAAATTTTTAGAAGTATATGTGAGGCTGTGTTTATGTACATCATATGCAGACCATAAGAGGGATTTAGATTCTCCAGAATCTGACACCCTCTTTTGGAGTGTCTGAAGACTGCTACAGTGTACTTATATCTAATAAATACATAAATAAATATATAAATAAACATTTTTTAAAAAGGATAAGAAAGAAAGAAAGACCAGGCAGGCCTGCCATCCTTATCACTGTCTGTATGTCTGTCTGTCTGATCCCCTGGAAGTGGAGATGGGCCACCATATAGTTGCTGGTAGTTGATCCCAGGTACTCTGGAAGAGGAGACAATGCTGTTAATTGTTGAGCATTTAGAGTGGCCCCACTCTTCTTTAAATTTTTAGAAATATATGTGAGGCTGTGTTTATGTACATCATATGCAGACCATAAGAGGGATTTAGATTCTCCAGAATCTGACACCCTCTTCTGGAGTGTCTGAACAGCTACAGTGTACTTATATCTAATAAATAAATAATAAATAAATAAATAAATAAATAAATAAATAAATAAATAAATAAATAAACAAACATTTTTTAAAAAAAAGGATAAGAAAGAAAGAAAGGCCAGGAAGACTGCCATCCTTATCACTGTCTGTCTGTCTGTCTTCTGATCCCCTGGAACTGGAGATGGACCAACATATAGTTGCTGGTAGTTGATTCCAGGTTCTCTATAAGAGGAGACAATGCTGTTAATTGTTGAGCCCTTTCAGTGGCCCCACACATCTTTTAATTTTTAGAAGTATATGTTAGGCTGTGTTTATGTACATCATATGCAGACCATAAGAGGGATTTAGATTCTCCAGAATCTGACACCCTTTTCTGGAGTGTCTGAACAGCTACAGTGTACTTATATCTAATAAATTCATAAATAAATAAATAAATAAATAAATAAATAAATAAACATTTTTTAAAAAGTATAAGAAATAAAGAAAGACCAGGCAGGCCTGCCATCCTTATCTCTGTCTCTCTGTCTGTCTGTCGGTCTGATCCACTGGAACTGGAGATGGCCCACCATAAGGTGCTGGTAGTTTATCCCAGGTTCTCTGAAAAAGGAGACAATGCTGTTAATTGTTGAGCCCTCTCAGTGGCCCCACACATCTTTAAAATTTTAGAAGTATATGTGAGTCTGTGTTTATGTACATCATATGCAGACCATAAGAGGGATTTAGATTCTCCAGAATCTGACACCCTCTTCTGGAGTGTCTGAAGACAGCTACAGTGTACTTATATCTAAGAAATACATAAATAAATATATAAATAAACATTTTTTTAAAAAGGATAAGAATGAAAGAAAGACCAGGCAGGCCTGCCATCCATATCTCTGTCTGTCTGTCTGTCTGTCTATCTGATCCCCGGGAACTGGAGATGGGCCACCATATAGTTGCTGGTAGTTGATCCAAGGTTCTCTGGAAGAGGAGACAATTCGGTTAATTGTTTAGCCCTTCCAGTGGCACCACACTTCTTTAAATATTTACAAGTTTATGTGAGGCTGTGTTTATGTACATCATATTCAGATTATAAGAGGATTTAGATTCTCCAGAATCTGACACCCTCTACTGGAGTGACTGAAGACAGCTACAGTGTACTTATGTATAATAAATAAATAAATAAATAAATAAATAAACATTTTTTAAAAAGGATAAGAAAGAAAGTAAGACCAGGCAGGCCTGCCATCCTTATCTCTGTCTCTCTGTCTGTCTGTCTGTCTGTCTGATCCACTGGAACTGGAGATGGGCCACCATAAGGTGCTGGTAGTTGATCCCAGGTTCTCTGGAAGAGGAGACAATGTTGTTAATTGTTGAGCGCTATCAGTGGCCCTACCCATCTTTAAATATTTAGAAGTATATGTGAGGCTGTGTTTATGTACATCATATGCAGACCATAAGAGGGATTTAGATTCTCCAGAATCTGACACCCTCTTCTGGATTGTCTGAAGACAGCTAGAGTGTACTTATATCTAAAAAATAAATAGATAAATAAATAAATAAATAAATAAACATTTTTAAAAAAGTATAAGAAAGAAAGAAAGACCAGGCAGGCCTGCCATCCATATCTCTGTCTGTCTGTCTGTCTGTCTATCTGATCCCCGGGAACTGGAGATGGGCCACCATATAGTGCTGGTAGTTGATCCAAGGTTCTCTGGAAGAGGAGACAATTCGGTTAATTGTTTAGCCCTTCCAGTGGCCCCACACTTCTTTAAATATTTAGAAGTTTATGTGAGGCTGTGTTTATGTACATCATATTCAGATTATAAGAGGATTTAGATTCTCCAGAATCTGACACCCTCTACTGGAGTGACTGAAGACAGCTACAGTGTACTTATGTATAATAAATACATAAATAAATAAATAAATAAACATTTTTTAATAAGGATAAGAAAGAAAGTAAGACCAGGCAGGCCTGCCATCCTTATCTCTGTCTCTCTGTCTGTCTGTCTGTCTGTCTGATCCACTGGAACTGGAGATGGGCCACCATAAGGTGCTGGTAGTTGATCCCAGGTTCTCTGGAAGAGGAGACAATGCTGTTAATTGTTGAGCCCTATCAGTGGCCCTACCCATCTTTAAATATTTAGAAGTATATGTGAGGCTGTGTTTATGTACATCATATGCAGACCATAAGAGGGATTTAAATTCTCCAGAATCTGACACCCTCTTCTGGAGTGTCTGAAGACAGCTACAGTGTACTTATATCTAATAAATACATAAATAAATAAATAAATAAATAAACATTTTTTAAAAAGTATAAGAAATAAAGAAAGACCAGGCAGGCCTGCCATCCTTATCTCTGTCTCTCTGTCTGTCTGTCTGTCTGATCCCCTGGAACTGGAGATGGGCCACCATAAGGTGCTGGTAGTTTATCCCAGGTTCTCTGAAAGAGGAGACAATGCTGTTAATTGTTGAGCCCTCTCAGTGGCCCCACACATCTTTAAATTATTAGAAGTATATGTGAGGCTGTGTTTATGTACATCATATGCAGACCATAAGAGGGATTTAGATTCTCCAGAATCTGACACCCTCTTCTGGAGTGTCTGAAGACAGCTACAGTGTACTTATATCTAATAAATACATAAATAAATATATAAATAAACATTTTTTTAAAAAGGATAAGAAAGAAAGAAAGACCAGGCAGGCCTGCCATCCTTATCACTGTCTGTATGTCTGTCTGTCTGATCCCCTGGAACTGGAGATGGGCCACCATATAGTTGCTGGTAGTTGATCCCAGGTACTCTGGAAGAGGAGACAATGCTGTTAATTGTTGAGCCCTTTCAGTGGCGCCACCCATCTTTAAATATTTAGAGGTATATGTGAGGCTGTGTTTATGTACATCATATGCAGACCATAAGAGGGATTTAGATTCTCCAGAATCTGACACCCACTTCTGGAGTGTCTGAAGACAGCTACAGTGTACTTATATCTAATAAATAAACAGATAAATAAATAAATAAACATTTTTTAAAAAGTATAAGAAAGAAAGAAAGACCAGGCAGGCCTGCCATCCATATCTCTGTCTGTCTGTCTGTCTGTCTATCTAATCCCCGGGAACTGGAGATGGGCCACCATATAGTGCTGGTAGTTGATCCAAGGTTCTCTGGAAGAGGAGACAATTCGGTTAATTGTTGAGCCCTTTCAGTGGCCCCACACTTCTTTAAATATTTAGAAGTTTATGTGAGGCTGTGTTTATGTACATCATATTCAGATTATAAGAGGATTTAGATTCTCCAGAATCTGACACCCTCTACTGGAGTGACTGAAGACAGCTACAGTGTACTTATATATAATAAATAAATAAATAAATAAATAAATAAATAAATAAATAAATAAACTTTTTTAAAAAAGGATAAGAAAGAAAGAAAGACCAGGCAGGCCTGCCATCCTTATCACTGTCTGTATGTCTGTTTGTCTGATCCCCTGGAACTGGAGATGGGCCACCATATAGTTGTTGGTAGTTGATCCCAGGTACTCTGGAAGAGGAGACAATGCTGTTAATTGTTGAGCCCTTTCAGTGGCGCCACCCATCTTTAAATATTTAGAGGTATATGTGAGGCTGTGTTTATGTACATCATATGCAGACCATAAGAGGGATTTAAATTCTCCAGAATCTGACACCCTCTTCTGGAGTGTCTGAAGACAGCTACAGTGTACTTATATCTAATTAATAAATAGATAAATAAATAAATAAATAAATAAACATTTTTTAAAAAGTATAAGAAAGAAAGAAAGACCAGGCAGGCCTGCCATCCATATCTCTGTCTGTCTGTCTGTCTGTCTATCTGATCCCCGGGAACTGGAGACGGGCCACCATATAGTGCTGGTAGTTGATCCAAGGTTCTCTGGAAGAGGAGACAATTCGGTTAATTGTTGAGCCCTTTCAGTGGCCCCACACTTCTTTAAATATTTAGAAGTTTATGTGAGGCTGTGTTTATGTACATCATATTCAGATTATAAGAGAATTTAGATTCTCCAGAATCTGACACCCTCTACTGGAGTGACTGAAGACAGCTACAGTGTACTTATAATAAATAAATAAATAAATAAATAAATAAATAAATAAATAAATAAACATTTTTTAAAAAGGATAAGAAAGACAGAAAGACCAGGCAGGCCTGCCATCCTTATCACTGTCTGTATGTCTGTCTGTCTGATCCCCTGGAACTGGAGATGGGCCACCATATAGTTGCTGGTAGTTGATCCCAGGTACTCTGCAAGAGGAGACAATGCTGTTAATTGTTGAGCCCTTTCAGTGGCGCCACCCATCTTTAAATATTTAGAGGTATATGTGAGGCTGTGTTTATGTACATCATATGCAGACCATAAGAGGGATTTAGATTCTCCAGAATCTGACACCCTCTTCTGGAGTGTCTGAAGAAAGCTACAGTGTACTTATATCTAATAAATACTTAAATAAATATATAAATAAACATTATTTTAAAAAGGATAAGAAAGAAAGAAAGACCAGGCAGGCCTGCCATCCTTATCACTGTCTGTATGTCTGTCTGTCTGATCCCCTGGAACTGGAGATGGGCCACCATATAGTTGCTGGTAGTTGATCCCAGGTACTCTGGAAGAGGAGACAATGCTGTTAATTGTTGAGCCCTTTCAGTGGCGCCACCCATCTTTAAATTTTTAGAAGTATATGTGAGTCTGTGTTTATGTACATCATATGTAGACCATAAGAGGGATTTAGATACTCCAGATTCTGACACCCTCTTCTGGAGTGTCTAAGACAGCTACAGTGTACTTATATAATAAATAAATAAATAAATAAATAAATAAATAAATAAATAAATAAACATTATTTAAACCGGATAAGAAAAAAAGAAAGACCAGGCAGGCCTACCATCCCTATTTCTGTCTGTCTGTCTATCAGTCGTTCTGATCCCCTGGAACTGGAGATGGGCCACCATATAGGTGCTGGTAGTTGATCCAAGGTTCTCTGGAAGAGGAGACAATGCTCTTAATTGTTGAGCCCTATCAGTGGCCCTACCCATCTTTAAATTTTTAGAAGTATATGTGAGTCTGTGTTTATGTACATCATATGCAGACCATAAGAGGGATTTAGATTCTCCAGAATCTGACACCCTCTTCTGGAGTGTCTGAAGACAGCTACAGTGTACTTATATCTAATAAATACATGAATAAATAAACATTTTTTAAAAAGGATAATAAAGAAAGAAAGACCAGGCAGGCCTGCCATCCTAATCTCTGTCAGTCTGTCTGTCTGTCAGACTGTCTGATACCTTGGAACTGCAGATGGGCCACCATATAGTTGCTGTTAGTTGATCCCAGCTTCTCTGGAAGAGGAGACAATGCTATTAATTGTTGAGCCCTTTCAGTGGCTCCACCTATCTTTAAATTTTTAGAAGTATATGTTAGGCTGTGTTTATGTACATCATATGCAGACCATAAGAGGGATTTAGTTACTCCAGAATCTGACACCCTCTTCTGGAGTGTCTGAAGACAACTACAGTGTACTTATATCTAATAAATACATACATATATAAATAAATAAATAAATAAATAAATAAATAAACATTATTTTAAAAGGATAAGAAAGAAAGAAAGACCAGGCAGGCCTGCCATACTTATCTCAGTTTGTCTGTCTGTCTGTCTGATCCCCTGGAACTGGAGATGGGCCACCTTGTAGGTGCTGGTAGTTGATCCCAGGTTCTCTGGAAGAGGAGACAATGCTGTTAATTGTTGAGCCCTTTCAGTGGCCCCACCCATTTTTAATTTTTACAAGTATATGTGAGGCTGTGTTTATGTACATCATATTCAGACCATAAGAGGGATTTAGATTCTCCAGAATCTGACACCATCTTCTGGAGTGTCTGAAGACGGCTACAGTGTAATTATATCTAATAAATAAATAAATAAATAAATAAATAAATAAATAAATAAATAAATAATAGAATAAATAAAC
>NW_028227561.1:62821-105321 GCF_978045245.1 Mus caroli | reverse complement strand
ATCTGACACCCTCTTCTGGAGTGTCTGAAGACGGCTACAGTGTACTTATATCTAATAAATAAATAAATAAATAAATAAATAAATAAATAAATAAACATTTTTTAAAAAGTATAAGAAATAAAGAAAGACCAGGCAGACCTGCCATCCTTATCTCTGTCTCTCTGTCTGTCTGTCTGTCTGTCTGATCCACTGGAACTGGAGATGGGCCACCATAAGGTGCTGGTAGTTTATCCCAGGTTCTCTGAGAGAGGAGACAATGCTGTTAATTGTTGAGCCCTCTCAGTGGCCCCACACATCTTTAAATTTTTAGAAGTATATATGAGGCTGTGTTTATGTACATCATATGCAGACCATAAGAGGGATTTAGATTCTCCAGAATCTGACACCCTCTTCTGGAGTGTCTGAAGACAGCTACAGTGTACTTATATCTAATAAATACATAAATAAATATATAAATAAACATTTTTTTAAAGGATAAGAAAGAAAGAAAGACCAGGCAGGCCTGCCATCCATATCTCTGTCTGTCTGTCTGTCTGTCTATCTGATCCCTGGGAACTGGAGATGGGCCACGAATAGTTGCTGGTAGTTGATCCCAGGTTCTCTGGAAGAGGAGACAATGCTGTTAATTGTTAAGCCCTTTCAGTGGCGCCACCCATCTTTAAATATTTAGAAGTATATGTGAGGCTGTGTTTATGTACATCATATGAAGACCATAAGAGGGATTTAGATTCTCCAGAATATGACACCCTCTTCTGGAGTGTCTGAAAGCAGCTACAGTGTACATATATCTAATAAATACATAAATAAATATATAAATAAACATTTTTTTAAAAGGATAAGACAGAAAGAAAGACCAGGCAGGCCTGCCATCCTTATCACTGTCTGTATGTCTGTCTGTCTGATCCCCTGGAACTGGAGATGGGCCACCATATAGTTGCTGGTAGTTGATTCCAGGTACTCTGGAAGAGGAGACAATGCTGTTAATTGTTGAGCTTTTAGAGTGGCCCCACCCTTCTTTAAATTTTTAGAAGTATATGTGAGGCTGTGTTTATGTACATCATATGCAGACCATAAGAGGGATTTAGATTCTCCAGAATCTGACACCCTCTTCTGGAGTGTCTGAACAGCTACAGTGTACTTATATCTAATAATAAATAAATAGATAAATAAATAAATAAATAAATAAACATTTTTTTTAAAAAAGGATAAGAATCAAAGAAAGACCAGGCAGGCCTTCCATCCTTATCACTGTCTGTCTGTCTGTCTGTCTTATCCCCTGGAACTGGAGATGGGCCACCTTTTAGGTGCTGGTAGTTGTTCCCAGGTTCTCTGGAAGAAGAGACAATGCTGTTAATTGTTGAGTCCTTTCAGTGGCCCCACCTATTTTTAATTTTTAGAAGTATATGTGAGGCTGTGTTTATGTACATCATATTCAGACCATAAGAGGGATTTAGATTCTCCAGAATCTGACACTCTCTTCTGGAGTGTCTGAAGACGGCTACAGTGTACTTATATCTAATAAATAAATAAATAAATAAATAAATAAATAAATAAATAAATAAATAAATAAACATTTTTTAAAAAGTATAAGAAATAAAGAAAGACCAGGCAGACCTGCCATCCTTATCTCTGTCTCTCTGTCTGTCTGTCTGTCTGTCTGATCCACTGGAACTGGAGATGGGCCACCATAAGGTGCTGGTAGTTTATCCCAGGTTCTCTGAAAGAGGAGACAATGCTGTTAATTGTTGAGCCCTCTCAGTGGCCCCACACATCTTTAATTTTTTAGAAGTATATGTGAGGCTGTGTTTATGTACATCATATGCAGACCATAAGAGGGATTTAGATTCTCCAGAATCTGACACCCTCTTCTGGAGTGTCTGAAGACAGCTACAGTGTACTTATATCTAATAAATACATAAATAAATATATAATTAAACATTTTTTAAAAGGATAAGAAAGAAAGAAAGACCAGGCAGGCCTGCCATCCTTATCACTATCTGTATGTCTGTCTGTCTGTTCCTCTGGAACTGGAGATGGGCCACCATATAGTTGCTGGTAGTTGATCCCAGGTACTCTGGAAGAGGAGACAATGCTGTTAATTGTTGAGCTTTTAGAGTGGCTCCACCCTTCTTTAAATTTTTAGAAGTATATGTGAGGCTGTGTTTATGTACATCATATGCAGTCCATAAGAGGGATTTAGATTCTCCAGAATATGACACCCTCTTCTGAAGTGTCTGAAGACAGCTACAATGTACTTATATCTAATAAATATATATATATAAATAAATAAACATTTTTAAAATGTATAAGAAGAAAGATAAACCAGGCAGGCCTGCAATCCTTGTCTGTCTGTCTGTATGTACGTATGTCTGATCCCCTGGAACTGGAGATGGGCCACAATATATTTGCTGGTAGTTGATCCCAGGTACTCTGGAAGAGGAGACAATGCTGTTAATTGTTGAGCTTTTTCAGTGGCCCCAACCATCTTTAAATTTTTAGAAGTATATGTGAGGCTGTGTTTATGTACATCATATGCAGACTATAAGAGGGATATAGATTCTCCAGAATCTGACACCCTCTTCTGGAGAGTCTGAAGACAGCTACAGTGTACTTATATCTAATAAATACATAAATAAATATATAAATAAACTTTTTTTAAAAAAGGATAAGTAAGAATTGAAGACCAGGCAGGCCTGCCATCCTTATCTCTGTCTGTCTGTCTGTCTGTCTGATCCCCTGCAACTTGAGATGGGCCACCACATAGTTGCTGGTAGTTGATCCCACGTTCTCTGGAAGAGGAGACAATGGTGTTAATTGTTGAGCCCTTTCAGTGGGCCCACCCATCTTTAAATTTTTAGAAGTATATATGAGGCTGTGTTTATGTACATCATATGCAGACCATAAGAGCGATTTAGATTCTCCAAAAGATGACACCCTCTTCTAGAGTGTCTGAACACAGCTACAGTGTACTTATACCTAATAAATAAATAAATAAATAAATAAATAAATAAATAAATAAATAAATAAACATTATTTTAAAAGTATAAGAAAGAAAGAAAGACCACGCAGGCCTCCATCTTTACCTCTGTCAGTCTGTCTGTCTGTCTGTCTGAACCCTTGGAACTGGAGATGGGCCACCATATAGTTGCTGTTAGTTGATCCCAGGTTCTCTGGAAGAAGAGACAATGCTTTTAATTGTTGAGCCCTTTCAGTGGCTCCACCTATCTTTAAATTTTTAGAAGTATATGTTAGGCTGTGTTTACGTATATCATATGTAGACCATAAGAGGGATTTTGATTCTCCAGAATCTGACACCCTCTTCTGGAGTGTCTGAAGACAACTACAGTGTACTTATATCTAATAAATACATAAATAAATAAATAAATAAATAAATAAATAAATAAACATTATTTTAAAAGGATAAGAAAGAAAGAAAAACCAGGCATGCCTGCCCTCCTTATCTCTGTCTGTCTGTCTGTCTGTCTGATCCCCTGGAACTGGAGATGGGCCACCTTTTAGGTGCTGGTAGTTGATCCCAGGTTCTCTGGAAGAGGAGACAATGCTGTTAATTGTTGAGTCCTTTCAGTGGCCCCACCTATTTATAATTTTTAGAAGTATATGTGAGGCTGTGTTTATGTACATCATATTCAGACCATAAGAGGGATTTAGATTCTCTAGAATCTGACACCCTCTTCTGGAGTGTCTGAAGACAGCTACAGTGTACTTATATCTAATACATACATAGATAAATAAATAAATAATAAATAAATAAATAAACATTTTTTAAAAAGTATAAGAAATAAAGAAAGACCAGGCAGGCCTGCCATCCATATCTCTGTCTCTCTGTCTGTATGTCTGTCTGATCCTCTGGAACTGGAGATGGGCCACCATAAGGTGCTGGTAGTTTATCCCAGGTTCTCTGAAAGAGGAGACAATGCTGTTAATTGTTGAGCCCTCTCAGTGGACCCACCCATCTTTAAATTTTTAGAAGTATATGCGAGGCTGTGTTTATGTACCGAATATGCAGACCATAAGAGGGATTTAGATTCTCCAGAATCTGACACTCACTTCTGGAGTGTCTGAAGACAGCTACAGTGTACATATATCTAATAAATACATAAATAAATATATAAATAAACATTTTTTAAAAAGGATAAGAAAGAAAGAAAGACCAGGCAGGCCTGCCATCCTTATCACTCTCTGTATGTCTGTCTGTCTGATCCCCTGGAACTGGAGATGGGCCACCATATAGTTGCTGGTAGTTGATCCCAGGTACTCTGGAAGAGGAGACAATGCTGTTAATTGTTGAGCTTTTAGAGTGGCCCCACCCTTCTTTAAATTTTTAGAAGTATATGTGAGGCTGTGTTTATGTACATCATATGCAGACCATAAGAGGGATTTAGATTCTCCAGAATCTGACACCCTCTTCTGGAGTGTCTGAAAGCAGCTACAGTGTACATATATCTAATAAATACATAAATAAATATATAAATAAACATTTTTTTAAAAAGGATAAGAAAGAAAGAAAGACCAGGCAGGCCTGCCATCCTTATCACTGTCTCTATGTCTGTCTGTCTGATCCCCTGGAACTGGAGATGGGCCACCATATAGTTGCTGGTAGTTGATCCCAGGTACTCTGTAAGAGGAGACAATGCTGTTAATTGTTGAGCCCTTTCAGTGGCGCCACCCATCTTTAAATATTTAGAGGTATATGTGAGGCTGTGTTTATGTACATCATATGCAGACCATAAGAGGGATTTAGATTCTCCAGAATCTGACACCCTCTTCTGGAGTGTCTGAAGACAGCTACAGTGTACTTATATCTAATAAATAAATAGATAAATAAATAAATAAATAAATAAACATTTTTTAAAAAGTATAAGAAAGAAAGAAAGACCAGGCAGGCCTGCCATCCATATCTCTGTCTGTCTGTCCGTCTCTCTATCTGATCCCCGGGAACTGGAGATGGGCCACCATATAGTGCTGGTAGTTGATCCAAGGTTCTCTGGAAGAGGAGACAATTCGGTTAATTGTTGAGCCCTTTCAGTGGCCCCACACTTCTTTAAATATTTATAAGTATATGTGAGGCTGTGTTTATGTACATCATATGCAGACCATAAGAGGGATTTAGATTCTCCAGAATCTGACACCCTCTTCTGGAGTGTCTGAAGACAGCTACAGTGTACTTATATCTAATAAATAAATAGATAAATAAATAAATAAATAAATAAACATTTTTTAAAAAGGATAAGAAAGAAAGAAAGACCAGGCAGGCCTGCCATTCATATCTCTGCCTGTCTGTCTGTCTGTCTATCTGATCCCCGGGTACTGGAGATGGGCCACCATATAGTTGCTGGTAGTTGATCCAAGGTTCTCTGGAAGAGGAGACAATGCTCTTAATTGTTGAGCCCTATCAGTGGCCCTACCCATCTTTAAATTTTTAGAAGTATATGTGAGTCTGTGTTTATGTACATCATATGCAGACCATAAGAGGGATTTAGATACTCCAGAATCTGACACCCTCTTCTGGAGTGTCTGAAGACAGCTACAGTGTACTTATATAATAAATAAATAAATAAATAAATAAATAAACATTATTTAAACCGGATAAGAAAAAAAGAAAGACCAGGCAGGCCTACCATCCCTATCTCTGTCTGTCTGTCTATCAGTCGTTCTGATCCCCTGGAACTGGAGATCGGCCACCATATAGGTGCTGGTAGTTGATCCAAGGTTCTCTGGAAGAGGAGACAATGCTCTTAATTGTTGAGCCCTATCAGTGGCCCTACCCATCTTTAAATTTTTAGAAGTATATGTGAGTCTGTGTTTATGTACATCATATGCAGACCATAAGAGGGATTTAGATTCTCCAGAATCTGACACCCTCTTCTGGAGTGTCTGAAGACAGCTACAGTGTACTTATATCTAATAAATACATGAATAAATAAACATTTTTTAAAAAGGATAATAAAGAAAGAAAGACCAGGCAGGCCTGCCATCCTAATCTCTGTCAGTCTGTCTGTCTGTCAGACTGTCTGATACCTTGGAACTGCAGATGGGCCACCATATAGTTGCTGTTAGTTGATCCCAGCTTCTCTGGAAGAGGAGACAATGCAATTAATTGTTGAGCCCTTTCAGTGGCTCCACCTATCTTTAAATTTTTAGAAGTATATGTTAGGCTGTGTTTATGTACATCATATGCAGACCATAAGAGGGATTTAGTTACTCCAGAATCTGACACCCTCTTCTGGAGTGTCTGAAGACAACTACAGTGTACTTATATCTATATAAATACATACATATATAAATAAATAAATAAATAAATAAATAAATAAATAAATAAATAAACATTATTTTAAAAGGATAAGAAAGAAAGAAAGACCAGGCAGGCCTGCCATACTTATCTCAGTCTGTCTGTCTGTCTGTCTGATCCCCTGGAACTGGAGATGGGCCACCTTGTAGGTGCTGGAGGTTGATCCCAGGTTCTCTGGAAGAGGAGACAATGCTGTTAATTGTTGAGCCCTTTCAGTGGCCCCACCCATTTTTAATTTTTACAAGTATATGTGAGGCTGTGTTTATGTACATCATATTCAGACCATAAGAGGGATTTAGATTCTCCAGAATCTGACACCATCTTCTGGAGTGTCTGAAGACGGCTACAGTGTACTTATATCTAATAAATACATAAATAAATAAATAAATAAATAAAAGAATAAATAAACATTTTTTAAAAAGTATAAGAAATAAAGAAAGACCAGTCAGGTCTGCCATCCATATCTCTGTCTCTCTGTCTGTCTGTCTGTCTGATCCACTGGAACTGGAGATGGGCCACCATAAGGTGCTGGTAGTTTATCCCAGGTTCTCTGAAAGAGGAGACAATGCTGTTAATTGTTGAGCCCTCTCAGTGGCCCCACACGTCTTTAAATTTTTAGAAGTATATGTGAGGCTGTGTTTATGTACATCATATGCAGACCATAAAAGGGATTTAGATTCTCCAGAATCTGACACCCTCTTCTGGAGTGTCTGAAGACAGCTACAGTGTACTTATATCTAATAAATACATAAATAAATATATAAATAAACATTTTTTACAAAGGATAAGAAAGAAAGAAAGACCAGGCAGGCCTGCCATCCTTATCACTGTCTGTATGTCTGTCTGTCTGATCCCCTGGAACTGGAAATGGGCCACCATATAGTTGCTGGTAGTTGATCCCAGGTACTCTGGAAGAGGAGACAATGCTGTTAATTGTTGAGCTTTTAGAGTGGCCCCACCCTTCTTTAAATTTTTAGAAGTATATGTGAGGCTGTGTTTATGTACATCATATGCAGACCATAAGAGTGATTTAGATTCTCCAGAATCTGACACCCTCTTCTGGAGTGTCTGAACAGCTACAGTGTACTTATATCTAATAATAAATAAATAAATAAATAAATAAATAAATAAATAAATAAATAAATAAACATTTTTTTAAAAAAAGGAAGAGAAAGAAAGAAAGACCAGGCAGGCCTGCCATCCTTATCACTGTCTGTCTGTCTGTCTGTCTGATCCCCTGGAACTGGAGATGGGCCACCTTTTAGGTGCTGGTAGTTGTTCCCAGGTTCTCTGGAAGAGGAGACAATGCTGTTAATTGTTGAGTCCTTTCAGTGGCCCCACCTATTTTTAATTTTTAGAAGTATATGTGAGGCTGTGTTTATGTACATCATATTCAGACCATAAGAGGGATTTAGATTCTCCAGAATCTGACACCCTCTTCTGGAGTGTCTGAAGATGGCTACAGTGTACTTATATCTAATAAATAAATAAATAAATAAATAAATAAACATTTTTTAAAAAGTATAAGAAATAAAGAAAGACCAGGCAGGCCTGCCATCTTTATCTCTGTCTCTCTGTCTGTCTGTCTGTCTGTCTGATCTACTGGAACTGGAGATGGGCCACCATAATGTGCTGGTAGTTTATCCCAGGTTCTCTGAGAGAGGAGACAATGCTGTTAATTGTTGAGCCCTCTCAGTGGCCCCACACATCTTTAAATTTTTAGAAGTATATGTGAGGCTGTGTTTATGTACATCATATGCAGACCATAAGAGGGATTTAGATTCTCCAGAATCTGACACCCTCTTCTGGAGTGTCTTAAGACAGCTACAGTGTACTTATATCTAATAAATACATAAATAAATATATAAATAAACATTTTTTTAAAGGATAAGAAAGAAAGAAAGACCAGGCAGGCCTGCCATCCATATCTCTGTCTGTCTGTCTGTCTGTCTATCTGATCCCTGGGAACTGGAGATGGGCCACGAATAGTTGCTGGTAGTTGATCCCAGGATCTCTGGAAGAGGAGACAATGCTGTTAATTGTTGAGCCCTTTCAGTGGCGCCACCCATCTTTAAATATTTAGAAGTATATGTGAGGCTGTGTTTATGTACATCATATGAAGACCATAAGAGGGATTTAGATTCTCCAGAATATGACACCCTCTTCTGGAGTGTCTGAAAGCAGCTACAGTGTACATATATCTAATAAATACATAAATAAATATATAAATAAACATTTTTTTAAAAGGATAAGACAGAAAGAAAGACCAGGCAGGCCTGCCATCCTTATCACTGTCTGTATGTCTGTCTGTCTGATCCCCTGGAACTGGAGATGGGCCACCATATAGTTGCTGGTAGTTGATTCCAGGTACTCTGGAAGAGGAGACAATGCTGTTAATTGTTGAGCTTTTAGAGTGGCCCCACCCTTCTTTAAATTTTTAGAAGTATATGTGAGGCTGTGTTTATGTACATCATATGCAGACCATAAGAGGGATTTAGATTCTCCAGAATCTGACACCCTCTTCTGGAGTGTCTGAGCAGCTACAGTGTACATATATCTAATAATAAATAAATAAATAAATAAATAAATAAATAAATAAATAAATAAATAAATAAACATTTTTTTTAAAAAGGATAAGAATCAAAGAAAGACCAGGCAGGCCTGCCATCCTTATCACTGTCTGTCTGTCTGTCTGTCTGATCCCCTGGAACTGGAGATGGGCCACCTTTTAGGTGCTGGTAGTTGTTCCCAGGTTCTCTGGAAGAGGAGACAATGCTGTTAATTGTTGAGTCCTTTCAGTGGCCCCACCTATTTTTAATTTTTAGAAGTATATGTGAGGCTGTGTTTATGTACATCATATTCAGACCATAAGAGGGATTTAGATTCTCCAGAATCTGACACCCTCTTCTGGAGTGTCTGAAGATGGCTACAGTGTACTTATATCTAATAAATAAATAAATAAATAAATAAATAAATAAACATTTTTTAAAAAGTATAAGAAATAAAGAAAGACCAGGCAGGCCTGCCATCTTTATCTCTGTCTCTCTGTCTGTCTGTCTGTCTGTCTGATCTACTGGAACTGGAGATGGGCCACCATAATGTGCTGGTAGTTTATCCCAGGTTCTCTGAGAGAGGAGACAATGCTGTTAATTGTTGAGCCCTCTCAGTGGCCCCACACATCTTTAAATTTTTAGAAGTATATGTGAGGCTGTGTTTATGTACATCATATGCAGACCATAAGAGGGATTTAGATTCTCCAGAATCTGACACCCTCTTCTGGAGTGTCTTAAGACAGCTACAGTGTACTTATATCTAATAAATACATAAATAAATATATAAATAAACATTTTTTAAAGGATAAGAAAGAAAGAAAGACCAGGCAGGCCTGCCATCCATATCTCTGTCTGTCTGTCTGTCTGTCTATCTGATCCCTGGGAACTGGAGATGGGCCACGAATAGTTGCTGGTAGTTGATCCCAGGATCTCTGGAAGAGGAGACAATGCTGTTAATTGTTGAGCCCTTTCAGTGGCGCCACCCATCTTTAAATATTTAGAAGTATATGTGAGGCTGTGTTTATGTACATCATATGAAGACCATAAGAGGGATTTAGATTCTCCAGAATATGACACCCTCTTCTGGAGTGTCTGAAAGCAGCTACAGTGTACATATATCTAATAAATACATAAATAAATATATAAATAAACATTTTTTTAAAAGGATAAGACAGAAAGAAAGACCAGGCAGGCCTGCCATCCTTATCACTGTCTGTATGTCTGTCTGTCTGATCCCCTGGAACTGGAGATGGGCCACCATATAGTTGCTGGTAGTTGATTCCAGGTACTCTGGAAGAGGAGACAATGCTGTTAATTGTTGAGCTTTTAGAGTGGCCCCACCCTTCTTTACATTTTTAGAAGTATATGTGAGGCTGTGTTTATGTACATCATATGCAGACCATAAGAGGGATTTAGATTCTCCAGAATCTGACACCCTCTTCTGGAGTGTCTGAGCAGCTACAGTGTACATATATCTAATAATAAATAAATAAATAAATAAATAAATAAATAAATAAATAAATAAACATTTTTTTTAAAAAGGATAAGAATCAAAGAAAGACCAGGCAGGCCTGCCATCCTTATCACTGTCTGTCTGTCTGTCTGTCTGATCCCCTGGAACTGGAGATGGGCCACCTTTTAGGTGCTGGTAGTTGTTCCCAGGTTCTCTGGAAGAGGAGACAATGCTGTTAATTGTTGAGTCCTTTCAGTGGCCCCACCTATTTTTAATTTTTAGAAGTATATGTGAGGCTGTGTTTATGTACATCATATTCAGACCATAAGAGGGATTTAGATTCTCCAGAATCTGACACCCTCTTCTGGAGTGTCTGAAGATGGCTACAGTGTACTTATATCTAATAAATAAATAAATAAATAAATAAATAAACATTTTTTAAAAAGTATAAGAAATAAAGAAAGACCAGGCAGGCCTGCCATCTTTATCTCTGTCTCTCTGTCTGTCTGTCTGTCTGTCTGATCTACTGGAACTGGAGATGGGCCACCATAATGTGCTGGTAGTTTATCCCAGGTTCTCTGAGAGAGGAGACAATGCTGTTAATTGTTGAGCCCTCTCAGTGGCCCCACACATCTTTAAATTTTTAGAAGTATATGTGAGGCTGTGTTTATGTACATCATATGCAGACCATAAGAGGGATTTAGATTCTCCAGAATCTGACACCCTCTTCTGGAGTGTCTTAAGACAGCTACAGTGTACTTATATCTAATAAATACATAAATAAATATATAAATAAACATTTTTTTAAAGGATAAGAAAGAAAGAAAGACCAGGCAGGCCTGCCATCCATATCTCTGTCTGTCTGTCTGTCTGTCTATCTGATCCCTGGGAACTGGAGATGGGCCACGAATAGTTGCTGGTAGTTGATCCCAGGATCTCTGGAAGAGGAGACAATGCTGTTAATTGTTGAGCCCTTTCAGTGGCGCCACCCATCTTTAAATATTTAGAAGTATATGTGAGGCTGTGTTTATGTACATCATATGAAGACCATAAGAGGGATTTAGATTCTCCAGAATATGACACCCTCTTCTGGAGTGTCTGAAAGCAGCTACAGTGTACATATATCTAATAAATACATAAATAAATATATAAATAAACATTTTTTTAAAAGGATAAGACAGAAAGAAAGACCAGGCAGGCCTGCCATCCTTATCACTGTCTGTATGTCTGTCTGTCTGATCCCCTGGAACTGGAGATGGGCCACCATATAGTTGCTGGTAGTTGATTCCAGGTACTCTGGAAGAGGAGACAATGCTGTTAATTGTTGAGCTTTTAGAGTGGCCCCACCCTTCTTTAAATTTTTGGAAGTATATGTGAGGCTGTGTTTATGTACATCATATGCAGACCATAAGAGGGATTTAGATTCTCCAGAATCTGACACCCTCTTCTGGAGTGTCTGAGCAGCTACAGTGTACATATATCTAATAATAAATAAATAAATAAATAAATAAATAAATAAATAAACATTTTTTTTAAAAAGGATAAGAATCAAAGAAAGACCAGGCAGGCCTGCCATCCTTATCACTGTCTGTCTGTCTGTCTGTCTGATCCCCTGGAACTGGAGATGGGCCACCTTTTAGGTGCTGGTAGTTGTTCCCAGGTTCTCTGGAAGAGGAGACAATGCTGTTAATTGTTGAGTCCTTTCAGTGGCCCCACCTATTTTTAATTTTTAGAAGTATATGTGAGGCTATGTTTATGTACATCATATTCAGACCATAAGAGGGATTTAGATTCTCCAGAATCTGACACCCTCTTCTGGAGTGTCTGAAGACGGCTACAGTGTACTTATATCTAATAAATAAATAAATAAATAAATAAATAAATAAACATTTTTTAAAAAGTATAAGAAATAAAGAAAGACCAGGCAGACCTGCCATCCTTATCTCTGTCTCTCTGTCTGTCTGTCTGTCTGTCTGATCCACTGGAACTGGAGATGGGCCACCATAAGGTGCTGGTAGTTTATCCCAGGTTCTCTGAAAGAGGAGACAATGCTGTTAATTGTTGAGCCCTCTCAGTGGCCCCACACATCTTTATTTTTTTAGAAGTATATGTGAGGCTGTGTTTATGTACATCATATGCAGACCATAAGAGGGATTTAGATTCTCCAGAATCTGACACCCTCTTCTGGAGTGTCTGAAGACAGCTACAGTGTACTTATATCTAATAAATACATAAATAAATATATAATTAAACATTTTTTAAAAGGATAAGAAAGAAAGAAAGACCAGGCAGGCCTGCCATCCTTATCACTGTCTGTATGTCTGTCTGTCTGATCCTCTGGAACTGGAGATGGGCCACCATATAGTTGCTGGTAATTGATCCCAGGTACTCTGGAAGAGGAGACAATGCTGTTAATTGTTGAGCTTTTAGAGTGGCTCCACCCTTCTTTAAATTTTTAGAAGTATATGTGAGGCTGTGTTTATGTACATCATATGCAGTCCATAAGAGGGATTTAGATTCTCCAGAATATGACACCCTCTTCTGAAGTGTCTGAAGACAGCTACAATGTACTTATATCTAATAAATATATATATAAATAAATAAAGATTTTTAAAATGTATAAGAAGAAAGAAAAACCAGGCAGGCCTGCAATCCTTGTCTGTCTGTCTGTCTGTATGTATGTCTGATCCCCTGGAACTGGAGATGGGCCACAATATATTTGCTGGTAGTTGATCCCAGGTCCTCTGGAAGAGGAGACAATGCTGTTAATTGTTGAGCTTTTTCAGTGGCCCCAACCATCTTTAAATTTTTAGAAGTATATGTGAGGCTGTGTTTATGTACATCATATGCAGACTATAAGAGGGATATAGATTCTCCAGAATCTGACACCCTCTTCTGGAGAGTCTGAAGACAGCTACAGTGTACTTATATCTAATAAATACATAAATAAATATATAAATAAACTTTTTTTAAAAACGGATAAGAAAGAATGAAAGACCAGGCAGGCCTGCCATCCTTATCTCTGTCTGTCTGTCTGTCTGTCTGATCCCCTGCAACTTGAGATGGGCCACCACATAGTTGCTGGTAGTTGATCCCACGTTCTCTGGAAGAGGAGACAATGGTGTTAATTGTTGAGCCCTTTCAGTGGGCCCACCCATCTTTAAATTTTTAGAAGTATATATGAGGCTGTGTTTATGTACATCATATGCAGACCATAAGAGCGATTTAGATTCTACAAAAGATGACACCCTCTTCTAGAGTGTCTGAAGACAGGTACAGTGTACTTATATCTAATAAATAAATAAATAAATAAATAAATAAATAAATAAATAAACATTATTTTAAAAGTATAAGAAAGAAAGAAAGACCACGCAGGCCTCCATCTTTACCTTTGTCAGTCTGTCTGTCTGTCTGTCTGAACCCTTGGAACTGGAGATGGGCCACCATATAGTTGCTGTTAGTTGATCCCAGGTTCTCTGGAAGAAGAGACAATGGTGTTAATTGTTGAGCCCTTTCAGTGGCTCCACCTATCTTTAAATTTTTAGAAGTATATGTTAGGCTGTGTTTACGTATATCATATGTAGACCATAAGAGGGATTTTGATTCTCCAGAATCTGACACCCTCTTCTGGAGTGTCTGAAGACAACTACAGTGTACTTATATCTAATAAATACATAAATAAATAAATAAATAAATAAATAAATAAATAAATAAATAAACATTATTTTAAAAGGATAAGAAAGAAAGAAAAACCAGGCATGCCTGCCCTCCTTATCTCTGTCTGTCTGTCTGTCTGTCTGATCCCCTGGTACTGGAGATGGGCCACTTTTTAGGTGCTGGTAGTTGATCCCAGGTTCTCTGGAAGAGGAGACAATGCTGTTAATTGTTGAGTCCTTTCAGTGGCCCCACCTATTTATAATTTTTAGAAGTATATGTGAGGCTGTGTTTATGTACATCATATTCAGACCATAAGAGGGATTTAGATTCTCTAGAATCTGACACCCTCTTCTGGAGTGTCTGAAGACAGCTACAGTGTACTTATATCTAATACATACATAGATAAATAAATAAATAATAAATAAATAAATAAACATTTTTTTAAAAGTATAAGAAATAAAGAAAGACCAGGCAGGCCTGCCATCCATATCTCTGTCTCTCTGTCTGTATGTCTGTCTGATCCTCTTGAACTGGAGATGGGCCACCATAAGGTGCTGGTAGTTTATCCCAGGTTCTCTGAAAGAGGAGACAATGCTGTTAATTGTTGAGCCCTCTCAGTGGACCCATCCATCTTTAAATTTTTAGAAGTATATGCGAGGCTGTGTTTATGTACCGAATATGCAGACCATAAGAGAGATTTAGATTCTCCAGAATCTGACACTCACTTCTGGAGTGTCTGAAGACAGCTACAGTGTACATATATCTAATAAATACATAAATAAATATATAAATAAACATTTTTTTAAAAAGGATAAGAAAGAAAGAAAGACCAGGCAGGCCTGCCATCCTTATCACTCTCTGTATGTCTGTCTGTCTGATCCCCTGGAACTGGAGATGGGCCACCATATAGTTGCTGGTAGTTGATCCCAGGTACTCTGGAAGAGGAGACAATGCTGTTAATTGTTGAGCTTTTAGAGTGGCCCCACCCTTCTTTAAATTTTTAGAAGTATATGTGAGGCTGTGTTTATGTACATCATATGCAGACCATAAGAGGGATTTAGATTCTCCAGAATCTGACACCCTCTTCTGGAGTGTCTGAAAGCAGCTACAGTGTACATATATCTAATAAATACATAAATAAATATATAAATAAACATTTTTTTAAAAAGGATAAGAAAGAAAGAAAGACCAGGCAGGCCTGCCATCCTTATCACTGTCTGTATGTCTGTCTGTCTGATCCCCTGGAACTGGAGATGGGCCACCATATAGTTGCTGGTAGTTGATCCCAGGTACTCTGGAAGAGGATACAATGCTGTTAATTGTTGAGCTTTTAGAGTGGTCCCACCCTTCTTCAAATTTTTAGAAATATATGTGAGGCTGTGTTTATGTACATCATATGCAGACCATAAGAGGGATTTAGATTCTCCAGAATATGACACCCTCTTCTGGAGTGTCTGAAGACAGCTACAGTGTACTTATATCTAATAAATATATATATATAAATAAATAAACATTTTTAAAATGTATAAGAAAGAAAGAAAAACCAGGCAGGCCTGCAATCCTTGTCTGTCTGTCTGTATGTATGTCTGTCTGATCGCCTGGAACTGGAGATGGGCCACAATATTGTTGCTGGTAGTTGATCCCAGGTCCTCTGGAAGAGGAGACAATGCTGTTAATTGTTGAGCCCTTTCAGTGGCCCCAACCATCTTTAAATTTTTAGAAGTATATGTGAGGCTCTGTTCATGTACATCATATGCAGACCATAAGAGGGATATTGATTCTCCAGAATCTGACACCCTCTTCTGGAGAGTCTGAAGACAGCTACAGTGTACTTATATCTAATAAATAAATAAATAAATAAATGAATAAATGAATAAATAAATAAATAAATAAATAAACATTTTTTTAAAAGGATAAGAAAGAAAGAAAAATCAGGCAGGCCTGCCATCCTTATCTCTGTCTGTCTGTCTGTCTGTCTTATCCCCTGGAACTTGAGATGGGCCACCATATAGTTGCTGGTATTTGATCCCACGTTCTCTGGAAGAAGAGACAATGCTGTTAATTGTTGAGCCCTTTCAGTGGGCCCACCCATCTTTAAATATTTAGAAGTATATGTGAGGCTGTGTTTATGTACATCCTATGCAGACCATAAGAGGGATTTAGATTCTCCAGAAGATGACACCCTCTTCTAGACTGTCTGAAGACAGCTACAGTGTACTTATATCTAATAAATACATAAATAAATAAATAAATAAATAAATAAATAAATAAACATTTTTTAAAAGTATAAGAAAGAAAGAAAGACCAGGCAGGCCTCCATCCTTATCTCTGTCAGTCTGTCTGTCTGTCTGTCTGATCCCTTGGAACTGGAGATGGGCCACCATATAGTTGCTGTTAGTTGATCCCTGGTTCTCTGGAAGAAGCGACAATGCTTTTAATTGTTGAGCCTTTTCAGTGGCTCCACCTATCTTTAAATTTTTAGAAGTATATGTTAGGCTGTGTTTATGTACATCATATGCAGACTATAAGAGGGATTTAGATTCTCCAGAATCTGACACCCTCTTCTGGAGTGTCTGAAGACAACTACAGTGTACTTATATCTAATAAATACATAAATAAATAAATAAATAAATAAATAAATAAATAAATAAACATTATTTTAAAAGGATAAGAAAGAAAGAAAAAACAGGCAGGCCGCCCTCCTTATCTCTGTCTGTCTGTCTGTCTGTCTGATCCCCTGGAACTGGAGATGGGCCACCATATAGTTGCTGGTAGTTGATCCCAGGTTCTCTGGAAGAAGAGACAATGCTGTTAATTGTTGAGCCCTTTCAGTGGCCCCACCCATCTTAAATTTTTAGAAGTATATGTGAATCTGTGTTTATGTCCATCATATGCAGACCATAAGAGGGATTTATATTCTCCAGAATCTGACACCCACTTCTGGAGTGTCTGAAGACAGCTACAGTGTACTTATATCTAATAAATACATAAATAAATAAATAAACATTTTTTAAAAAGGATAAGAAAGAAAAAAAAACCAGGGAGGCCTGCCATCCTTGTCTGTCTGTCTCTTTGTCTGCCTGATCCCCTGGAACTGGAGATGGGCCACCATATAGTTGCTGGTAGTTGATCCCAGGTTCTCTGGTAGAGGAGACAATGCTGTTAATTGTTGAGCCCTTTCAGTGGCCCCACACATCTTTAAATTTTTAGAAGTATATGTGAGGCTGTGTTTATGTACTTCATATGCAGACCATAATAGGGATTTAGATTCTCCAGAATCAGACACCCTCTTCTGGAGTGTCTGAAGACAGCTATATTGTACTTATATATAATAAATACATAAATAAATATATAAATAAATAAATAAATAAATAAACATTTTTTTAAAAGTATAAGAAAGAAAGAAAGACCAGGCAGGCCTCCATCCTTATCTCTGTCTGTCTTTCTGTCTGTCTGATACCCTGGAACTGGAGATGGGCCACCATATAGTTGCTGGTAGTTTATCCAAGGTTCTCTGGAAGAGGAGACAATGCTTTTAATTGTTGAGCCCTTTCTGTGGCCCCACCCATCTTTAAATTTTTAGAAGTATATGTGAGGCTGTGTTTATGTACATCATATGCAGACCATAAGAGCGATTTAGATTCTCCAGAATCTGACACCCTCTTCTGGAGTGTCTGAAGATAGCTACAGTGTACTTATATCTAATAAATACATAAATAAACAAATAAACATTTTTTAAAAAGGATAATAAAGAAAGAGAGACCAGGCAGGCCTGCCATCCTTGTCTGTCTGTCTGTCTGTCTGATCCCCTGGAACTGGAGATGGGCCACCATATAATTGCTGGTAGTTGATCCCAGGTTCTCTGGAAGAGGATTCAGTGCTGTTAATTGTTGAGCCCTTTCAGTGGCCCCACCCATCTTTAAATTTTTAGAAGTATATGTGAGGCTGTGTTCATGTACATCATATGCAGACCATAAGAGGGATATAGATTCTCCAGAATCTGACACCCTCTTTGGGAGTGTTTGAAGACAGCTACAGTGTACTTATATCTAATAAATACATACTTAAATTAATAAACATTTTTTAAAAAGGATAAGAAAGAAGGAAAGACCAGGTAGGCCTGCCATACTTAACTCTATCTGTCTGTATGTCTGTCTGTCTGTCTGATCCCCTGGAACTGGAGATGGGCCACCATATAGTTGCTGGTAGTTGATCCCAGGTTCTCTATAAGAGGAGACAATGCTGTTAATTGTTGATCCCTTTCACTGGCCCCACACATCTTTAAAATTTTAGATGTAAATGTGAGGCTGTGTGTATGTACATCATATGCAAACAATAAGAGGGATATAGATTCTCCAGAATCTGACACCCTCTTCTGGAGTGTCTGATGACAGCTACAGTGTACTTATATCTAATAAATACATAAATAAATAAATAAATAAATAAACATTTTTAAAAGGGATAAGAAATAAAGAAAAACCAGGCAGGCCTGCCATCCTTGTCTGTCTTTCTCTCTGTCTGTCTGTCTTGCCTAGCCCCTTGAGTAGCCTAGCCTAGTCCCTTGCCTTGACTAGCCCAGCCCCTTGCCTAGCCTAGCCTAGCCTAGCCCAGCCCTGCCTTGCCTAGCCCTGCCTATCCCTGTCTTTAACCAGGCTGGCCTCGAACTCAGAAACTGACTGCCTCTGCCTCCAGAGTGCTCTCATTAAGAGCTCGAGCCACCACTGACTGTTGGGTTTTCTAAGTCTTACATAGGTATGGTCTGTTTCTCAGCTGTGAAACCCTAATTAACACATGTAGTCTGTCATAGGTCAGCCATAGCTACAGACTGAGGCCTTTTCTAAAACAAAACAAAAGAAAACAAAAAATAGAAATAATAAAATAAATAAATTAAGCAACCACATGATATCTTTTCTTTCTTTCAATGATACTCAGAGCTTGAAGCAGTTCACCCATGAAACCTCAGCTCCGGACATTGAGGCTCTTTCCCTAACAAGTATTATGGCTGAACCTGAGGGGTTCTACTGCTGATTTGTGTCCCCCACTTTAAAAAAATAGTTGTTTTCAAAGGCTGCAGGTTCTTAGCCCTGTTCCTTGTTACAGTTGAGTCACAGCCCTGAAAGTTCAGTGGTAGTTAAAGGCACTGAGAAGGGCTTCCTATAGACATCAAAGACCAAGTCTTTGTTTTTAAAAAGTTAATCTGGATTCCCCCACCCCCTGGCATCCTTAGAATTCCTAGAAAGGAAGGCAGGGACCTGGGCAGAAGGGTGCAAGGCTACTGGTGTTTGTAAGTGGTAACAGAAAGCTTTCTCTTTTTGGTACCCTACCCCAAGTTACACTGTCACTTCTTTTTCCTAGTTGTTGTTTTGTCGGTTTGTATTCTCAACATAGACCCTTTTCCTTCCTAACCTTGGCTGTCCTGAACCTTACTGTCCTTGAACTCAGTGATTTGCCTGTCTTGCTGGGATGAAACTGTGAGCTACCATCCAGAAGGAAGCACCCTGCTGAGGTTAGATTGTGGTCTCTCCCATTTTCCTCTATGAACATGCATATGGCAGGCCTGTTCTTTCTTTTTTACTTTTCCTTTTCTTTTTAAAGATTTATTTATTTATTATATTTAAGTATGCTGTAGCTATCTTCAGACAGTCCAGAAGAGGGTGTCAGATTCTGAAGAATCTAAATCATTCTTATTGTCTGTATATGATGTATATAAACACAGCCTCACATATACTCAAAAAAAAAAAAAGAAAGAAAAAAGATGTGGCTACAGAGAGGGCTCAACAATTAAGAGCATTGTCTCCTCTTCCAGAGAACCTGGGCTCAATTACCAGTATTATATATGGTGGCCCATCTCCAGTTCCAGGGGATCTAATACTCTGTTCTGGAGTCTGTGGGCACAGCATACACATGCAAAACATTCTTACACAATCATTGAGAGAGGAGAGAGAGGGATTGAGAGAGAGGGGAGGTAATCATACCTCCTGACGAGTTTGAAGACCTGAGCTTCATCACTCACACAAATAAATAAATGCAAAATATTTTTTATAAATAAACTCTGCCATTGCCCTTTAAAAATTCCTAGAAAACAAGTTTTATAAGCAACAGTTATATTTACTATATCTAAAGGACAGTCATGAGCATATTCAATAAATAGAAAAAGGCCTGTTAGTCTTAGAAATGGAAAAGACAAACCAAGGAAGGTTTGCAATTACATAATGAGGCAGCTCAGCCCAGCTGTAAGGTTGGAAATAAGACTCGAGAATAGGATACACCTGAAGACAACCAGCCGTTGTTTTTTGTTTTGGAGGCTGAAAGGATACACCTGAAGACAGCCAATGCTGTGTGATGGTGATCTGGTGTTTTTTTTTTTTTTTTAATTTTTAAAAACGTTAACACTTTTTATAAAACTTTTATAAAAACTCTTTCTTTCTCTCTCTTTCTTTCTCTCTCTCTCTCTCTCTCTCTCTCTCTCTCTCTCTCTCTCTCTTTCTCTCTCTCTCTCTTTCTCTGTCTCTCTCTTTCTCTCTCTCTCTCTTTCTCTCTCTCTCTCTTTCTCTCTCTCTCTTTCTCTTTCTCTCTCTCTCTCTCTCTTTCTCTCTCTCTCTTTCTCTCTCTCTCTCTTTCTCTCTCTCTCTTTCTCTCTCTCTCTCTCTCTTTCTTTCTCTCTCTTTCTCTTTCTTTCTTTCTTTCCTCACCCTAGCCCCTACCCTAGCCCTGTCTTTCACCAGGGTGGCCTCGAACTCAGAAACTGACTGCCTCTGCCTACAGAGTGCTCTCATTAAGAGCTTGAGCCACCACTGAATGTAGGGTTTTCTAAGCCTTACCTTGCTCTTGGTGTCTGTTCTCAGCTGTGAAACCCTAATTAACACAAGTAGGCAGTCCTGGGTCAGCCAGAGCTACAGACAGAGGACTTCTCTAAAAACAAATAAAACAAAACAAAACAACAAATAGAAATAATAAAATACATAAATTAAGCAACCACAGCATAGCTTTTCTCTATCTAGGTGGTACTCAGAAATTCCAGCAGTTGGCCTGTGACACCTCAGCTCAGTATATGTGAGGCTGTGTTTATGTACATCATATGCAGACCATAAGAGGGATTTACATTCTCCAGAATCTGACACCCTCCTCTGGAGTGTCTAAAGAAAGCTACAGTGTACTTATATCTAAGAAATACATAAATAAATAAATAAATAAATAGATTAATAAATAAATAAATATTTTTTAAAATGGATAAGAAAGAAAGAAAGACCAGGCAGGCCTGCCATACTTATCTCAGTCTGTCTGTCTGTCTGTCTGATCCCCTGGAACTGGAGATGGGCCACCTTGTAGGTGCTGGTAGTTGATCCGAGGTTCTCTGGAAGAGGAGACAATGCTGTTAATTGTTGAGCCCTTTCAGTGGCCCCACCCATTTTTAATTTTTAGAAGTATATGTGAGGCTGTGTTTATGTACATCATATTCAGACCATAAGAGGGATTTAGATTCTCCAGAATCTGACACCATCTTCTGGAGTGTCTGAAGACGGCTACAGTGTACTTATATCTAATAAATAAATAAATAAACAAATAAATAAACATTTTTTAAAAAGTATAAGAAATAAAGAAAGACCAGTCAGGCCTGCCATCCTTATCTCTGTCTCTCTGTCTGTCTGTCTGTCTGATCCCTTGGAACTGGAGATGGGCCACCATAAGGTGCTGGTAGTTTATCCCAGGTTCCCAGAAAGAGGAGACAATGCTGTTAATTGTTGAGCCCTCTCAGTGGCCCCACACATCTTTATATTTTTAGAAGTATATGTGAGGCTGTGTTTATGTACATCATATGCAGTCCATAAGAGGGATTTAGATTCTCCAGAATCTGACACCCTCTTCTGGAGTGTCTGAAGACAGCTACAGTGTACTTATATCTAATAAATACATAAATAAATATATAAATAAACATTTTTTTAAAAAGGATAAGAAAGAAAGAAAGACCAGGCAGGCCTGCCATCCTTATCACTGTCTGTATGTCTGTCTGTCTGATCCCCTGGAACTGGAGATGGGCCACCATATAGTTGCTGGTAGTTGATCCCATGTACTCTGGAAGAGGAGACAATGCTGTTAATTGTTGAGCCCTTTCAATGGCCCCACACTTCTTTAAATATTTAGAAGTATAAGTGAGGCTGTGTTTATGTACATCATATTCAGATTATAAGAGGGTTTAGATTCTCCAGAATCTGACACCCTCTACTGGAGTGACTGAAGACAGCTACAGTGTACTTATATATAATAAATACATAAGTAAATAAATAAATAAATAAACATTTTTTAAAAAGGATAAGATAGAAAGTAAGACCAGGCAGGCCTGCCATCCTTATCTCTGTCTGTCTGTCTGTCTGTCTGTCTGATCCCCTGGAACTGGAGATGGGCTACCATAAAGTTGCTGGTAGTTGATCCCAGGTTCTCTGAAAGAGGAGACAATGCTGTTAATTGTTGAGCCCTATCAGTGGCCCTACCCATCTTTAAATATTTAGAAGTATATGGGAGGCTGTGTTTATGTACATCATATGCAGACCATAAGAGGGATTTAGATTCTCCAGAATCTGACACCCTCTTCTGGAGTGTCTGAAGACAGCTACAGTGTACTTATATCTAATAAATAAATAAATAAATAAATAAATAAATAAATAAATAAATAAACATTTTTTAAAAAGGATAAGAAAGAAAGTAAGACCAGGCAGGCCTGCCATCCTTATCTCTGTCTGTCTGTCTGTCTGTCTGTCTGTCTGATCCCCTGGAACTGGAGATGGGCCACCATATAGTTGCTGGTAGTTGATCCCAGGTTCTCTGGAAGAGGAGACAATGCTGTTAATTGTTGAGCCGTTTCAGTGGCCCCACCCATTTTTAATTTTTAGAAGTATATGTGATGCTGTGTTTATGTACATTATATTCAGACCATAAGAGGGATTTAGATACTCTAGAATCTGTCACCCTCTTCTGGAGTGTCTGAAGACGGCTACAGTGTACTTATATCTAATACATACATAAATAAATAAATAAATAAATAAATAAATAAATAAATAAATAAAAATTTTTTAAAAAGTATAAGAAATAAAGAAAGACCAGGCAGGCCTGCCATCCTTATCTCTGTCTCTCTGTCTGTCTGTCTGTCTGATCCACTGGAACTGGAGATGGGCCACCATAAGGTGCTGGTAGTTTATCCCAGGTTCTCTGAAAGAGGAGACAATGCTGTTAATTGTTGAGCCCTCTCAGTGGCCCCACACATCTTTAAATTTTTAGAAGTATATGTGAGGCTGTGTTTATGTACATCATATGCAGACCATAAGAGGGATTTAGATTCTCCAGAATCTGACACCCTCTTCTGGAGTGTCTGAAGACAGCTTCCGTGTACTTATATCTAATAAATACATAAATAAATATATAAATAAACATTTTTTTAAAAGGATAAGAAAGAAAGAAAGACCAGGCAGGCCTGCCATTTTTATCACTGTCTGTATGTCTGTCTGTCTGATCCCCTGGAACTGGAGATGGGCCACCATATAGTTGCTGGTAGTTGATCCCAGGTACTCTGGAAGAGGAGACAATGCTGTTAATTGTTGAGCTTTTAGAGTGGCCACACCCTTCTTTAAATTTTTAGAAGTATATGTGAGGCTGTGTGGGGCCACTGAAAGTCACATAGAGAGACAGAGAGAGACAGAGAGAGACAGAGAGAGACAAAGAAAGACAGAGAGAGACATAGAGACAGAGAGATACATTGAGAGAGACAGAGAGACAGAGAGAGACACAGAGAGAGACACAGAGAGACACAGAGAGAGACACACAGAGAGACAGAGACAGACAGAGAGAGACAGAGAGAGACAGAGATAGAGACAGAGAGAGACAAAGAGAGACAGAGAGACAGAGAGAGAGACAGAGAGAGACAGAGAAAGACAGAGTGAGACAGAGAGAGACACAGAGAGAGACAGAGATACACAGAGTGAGAAAGAGAGGGAGACAGAGAGAGACAGAGAGAGAGACAGAGAGAGAGACAGAGAGAGACAGAGAGAGACAGAGTGAGACAGAAAGAGACACAGAGAGAGACAGAGAGAGACAAAGAAAAACACAGAGAGACAGAGAGAGACAGAGAGAGACAGAGAGAGACAGAGAGAGAGACAGAGAGAGACAAAGAAAAACACAGAGAGAGACAGAGAGAGACAGAGAGATACAGAGAGAGTCAGAGAGACAGAGAGAGACAGAGTTAGAGACAGAGAGAGACAGAGAGAGAAACAGAGAGAGACAGAGACACACAGAGAGAGACACAGAGAGAGACAGAGAGAGAGACACAGAGAGACAGAGACAGACAGAGAGAGACAGAGAGAGACAGAGATAGAGACAGAGAGAGACAGAGAGAGATAGAGAGAGACACAAAGAGACAGAGAGAGACAGAGAGAGACAAAGAAAGACACAGAGAGAGACAGAGAGAGACAGAGAGATACAGAGAGAGAGTCAGAGAGAGACAGAAAGATACAGAAGGACAGAGAGAGACAGAGAGAGACAGAGAGACAGAGATAGAGACAGAGAAAGACAGAGAGAGACACAGAGAGAGACTGAGGGAGACAGAGAGAGAGACAGAGAGAGACATAGAAGAGACAAAGAAAGACACAAGAGAGACAGAGAGAGTCAGACATAGAGACAAAGAAAGACAGAGGGAGACACTGAGAGAGAGAGACAGAGAGAGACAGAGAGAGACAGAGAGATACAGACAGAGAGACAAAGAGAGACAGAGAGAGACAGAGAGAAAGAGAGAGACAGCGAGAGTCAGAGAGAGACAGAGATAGAGACAGAGAGAGACAGAGAGAGGGACAGAGAGAGACAGAGACAGAGTGAGAAATACAGAGAGAGACAGAGTTAGAGAGAGAGACAGAGAGAGACAGAGAGAGAGACAGAGACAGAGACAGAGAGAGAGACAGAGAGAGACAGAGTGAGACACAGAAAGAGAGAGACAGAGAGAGACAAAGAAAGACACAGAGAGAGACATAGAGAGACAGAGAGATACATTGAGAGAGACATAGAGAGACAGAGAGAGACAGAGATAGAGACAGAGAGAGACAGAGAGAGACACAGAGAGAGACAGAGAGACACAGAGAGACACAGAGAGAGACACAGAGAGACACAGAGAGAGACAGAGATAGACATAGACAGACAGAGACAGACAGAGAGAGACAGAGAGAGACAGAGATAGAGACAGAGAGAGACAGAGAGTGAGACAGAGAGAGACAGAGAGAGAGACACCGAAAGACAGAGAGAGACAGAGAGAGACAATGAAAGACACAGAGAGAGACTAAGAGAGACAGAGAGAGACAGAGAGAGACAGAGAGAGACAGAGAGAGACAAAAAAAGACACAGAGAGAGACAGAGAGCGATATAGATAGAGAAAAAGAAAGACAGAGAGACACAGAGAGAGAGACAGAGAGAGACAGAGAGAGACAGAGAGATACAGAGAGAGAGACAAAGAGAGACAGAGAGAGACAGAGTGAGACAGAGAGAGAGAGAGAGACTGAGAGAGACAAAGAAAGACACAGAGAGAGACATAGAGAGACAGAGAGTGAGAGAGACAGAGAGAGACACAGAGAGACACAGAGCGAGACACAGAGAGACACAGAGAGACACAGAGAGAGACAGAGAGAGAGACAGAGAGAGACAGAGAGAGACAGAGACAGACAGAGACAGACAGAGAGAGACAGAGATAGAGACAGAGAGAGACAGAGAGAGAGAGAGAGAGACAGAGAGAGACAGAGAGAGTCAGAGAGAGACAATGAAAGACACAGAGAGAGACAGAGAGAGACAGAGAGATACAGAGAGAGAGAGACAGAGAGAGACATAAAGAGTCAGAAGGACAGAGAGAGACAGAGAGAGACAGAGATAGAGACAGAGAAAGACAGAGAGAGACAGAGAGTGAGACAGAGAGAGACAGAGAGAGACAAAGAAAGACACAGAGAGAGACAGAGCGAGACAGAGATAGAGACAGAGAAAGAAAGAGAGAGACACAGAGAGAGAGACAGAGAGAGACAGAGAGATACAGAGAGAGAGACAGAGAGAGACAGAGAGAAAGAGAGAGACAGAGAGAGTCAGAGAGAGACAGAGAGAGAGACAGAGACAGAGTGAGAAAGACAGAGAGAGACAGAGATAGAGAGAGAGACAGAGAGAGACACAGAGAGAGACAGAGAGAGACAAAGAAAGACAGAGAGAGACATAGAGAGACAGAGAGATACATTGAGAGAGACAGAGAGACACAGAGAGACACACAGAGAGACACACAGAGAGACAAAGACAGACAGAGAGAGACAGAGAGAGACCGAGAGAGACAGAGATAGAGACAGAGAGAGACAGAGAGACAGAGAGAGAGACAGAGAGAGACAGAGAGAGACAGAGTGAGACAGAGAGAGACACAGAGTGAGACAGAGATACACAGAGTGAGAAAGAGAGAGAGACATAGAGAGAGACATAGAGAGAGACAGAGAGAGAGACAGAGAGAGAGACAGAGAGAGACAGAGAGAGACAGAGTGAGACAGAGAGAGAAACAGAGAGAGACAGAGAGAGACAAAGAAAAACACAGAGAGACAGAGAGAGACAGAGAGAGACAGAGAGAGAGACAGAGAGAGACAAAGAAAAACACAGAGAGACAGAGAGAGAGACAGAGAGAGAGACACAGGGAGACAGAGACAGACAGGGAGAGACAGAGAGAGACAGAGAGAGACAGAGATAGAGACAGAGAGAGACAGAGAGAGACAGAGAGAGAGACACAGAGAGACAGAGAGAGACAGAGAGAGACAAACAAAGACACAGAGAGACAGAGAGAGACAGAGAGAAACAGAGAGAGAGACAGAGAAGACAGAAAGATACAGAAGGACAGAGAGAGACAGAGAGAGACAGAGAGACAGAGATAGAGACAGAGAGAGACAAAGAAAGACACAGAGAGAGACAGAGCGAGACAGAGATAGAGACAGAGAAAGAAAGAGAGAGACACAGAGAGAGAGACAGAGAGAGACAGAGAGATACAGAGAGAGAGACAGAGAGAGACAGAGAGAAAGAGAGAGACAGAGAGAGTCAGAGAGAGACAGAGAGAGAGACAGAGACAGAGTGAGAAAGACAGAGAGAGACAGAGATAGAGAGAGAGACAGAGAGAGACACAGAGAGAGACAGGGAGAGACAAAGAAAGACAGAGAGAGACATAGAGAGACAGAGAGATACATTGAGAGAGACAGAGAGACACAGAGAGACACACAGAGAGACACACAGAGAGACAAAGACAGACAGAGAGAGACAGAGAGAGACCGAGAGAGACAGAGATAGAGACAGAGAGAGACAGAGAGACAGAGAGAGAGACAGAGAGAGACAGAGAGAGACAGAGTGAGACAGAGAGAGACACAGAGTGAGACAGAGATACACAGAGTGAGAAAGAGAGAGAGACATAGAGAGAGACATAGAGAGAGACAGAGAGAGAGACAGAGAGAGAGACAGAGAGAGACAGAGAGAGACAGAGTGAGACAGAGAGAGAAACAGAGAGAGACAGAGAGAGACAAAGAAAAACACAGAGAGACAGAGAGAGACAGAGAGAGACAGAGAGAGAGACAGAGAGAGACAAAGAAAAACACAGAGAGACAGAGAGAGAGACAGAGAGAGAGACACAGGGAGACAGAGACAGACAGGGAGAGACAGAGAGAGACAGAGAGAGACAGAGATAGAGACAGAGAGAGACAGAGAGAGACAGAGAGAGAGACACAGAGAGACAGAGAGAGACAGAGAGAGACAAACAAAGACACAGAGAGACAGAGAGAGACAGAGAGAAACAGAGAGAGAGACAGAGAAGACAGAAAGATACAGAAGGACAGAGAGAGACAGAGAGAGACAGAGAGACAGAGATAGAGACAGAGAGAGACAGAGAGTGAGACAGAGAGAGACAGAGACAGAGTGAGAAATACAGAGAGAGACAGAGAGAGACAATGAAAGACACAGAGAGAGACTAAGAGAGACAGAGAGAGACAGAGAGAGACAGAGAGAGACAGAGAGAGACAAAAAAAGACACAGAGAGAGACAGAGAGAGACAGAGAGAAAGAGAGAGACAGAGAGAGTCAGAGAGAGACAGAGATAGAGACAGAGAGAGACAGAGAGAGGGACAGAGATAGACATAGACAGAGTGAGAAATACAGAGAGAGACAGAGTTAGAGAGAGAGACAGAGAGAGAGAGAGACAGAGAGTGAGACAGAGAGAGACAGAGAGAGAGACACCGAAAGACAGAGAGAGACAGAGAGAGACAATGAAAGACACAGAGAGAGACTAAGAGAGACAGAGAGAGACAGAGTGAGACAGAGAGAGACAGAGAGAGACAAAAAAAGACACAGAGAGAGACAGAGAGCGATATAGATAGAGAAAAAGAAAGACAGAGAGAGACACAGAGAGAGAGACAGAGAGAGACAGAGAGAGACAGAGAGATACAGAGAGAGAGACAAAGAGAGACAGAGAGAGAGACAGAGTGAGACAGAGAGAGAGAGAGAGACAAAGAAAGACACAGAGAGAGACATAGAGAGACAGAGAGATACATTGAGAGAGACAGAGAGAGACAGAGATAGACAGAGAGAGACAGAGAGAGACACAGAGAGAGACAGAGAGACACAGAGAGACACAGAGAGACACAGAGAGAGACAGAGAGAGACACAGAGAGACACAGAGAGAGACACAGAGAGACACAGAGAGATACAGAGAGAGAGACAAAGAGAGACAGAGAGAGACAGAGAGAAAGAGAGAGACAGAGAGAGTCAGAGAGAGACAGAGATAGAGACAGAGAGAGACAGAGAGAGGGACAGAGAGAGACAGAGACAGAGTGAGAAATACAGAGAGAGACAGAGAGAGACAATGAAAGACACAGAGAGAGACTAAGAGAGACAGAGAGAGACAGAGAGAGACAGAGAGATACAGAGAGAGAGACAAAGAAAGACACAGAGAGAGACATAGAGAGACAGAGAGATACATTGAGAGAGACAGAGAGAGACAGAGATAGACAGAGAGAGACAGAGAGAGACACAGAGAGAGACAGAGAGACACAGAGAGACACAGAGAGACACAGAGAGAGACAGAGAGAGACACAGAGAGACACAGAGAGAGACACAGAGAGACACAGAGAGATACAGAGAGAGAGACAAAGAGAGACAGAGAGAGACAGAGAGAAAGAGAGAGACAGAGAGAGTCAGAGAGAGACAGAGATAGAGACAGAGAGAGACAGAGAGAGGGACAGAGAGAGACAGAGACAGAGTGAGAAATACAGAGAGAGACAGATTTAGAGAGAGAGACAGAGAGAGACAGAGAGAGAGACAGAGACAGAGACAGAGAGTGAGACAGAGAGAGACAGAGTGAGACACAGAGAGAGAGAGAGACAGAGATAGACAAAGAAAGACACAGAGAGAGACATAGAGAGACAGAGAGATACATTAAGAGAGACATAGAGAGACAGAGAGAGACAGAGAGAGACAGAGATAGAGACAGAGAGAGACAGAGAGAGACAGAGAGAGACAGAGAGATAGACAGAGAGAGACAGAGAGAGACAATGAAAGACATAGAGAGAGACAGAGAGACACAGAGAGACACAGAGAGAGAGACAGAGAGAGACAGAGTCAGAAGGACAGAGAGAGACAGAGAGAGATAGAGATAGAGACAGAGAAAGACAGAGAGAGACACAGAGAGAGACAGAGAAAGACAGAGAGTGAGACAGAGACAGACAGAGAGAGACAAAGGAAGACCCAGAGAAAGAGAGAGAGAGACAGAGATAGAGACAGAGAAAGACAGAGAGAGACACAGAGAGAGAGAGACAGAGAGAAACAGAGAGAGACAGAGAGATAAAGAGAGAGAGACAGAGAGAAAGAGAGAGACAGAGAGAGTCAGAGAGAGACAGAGATAGAGACAGAGAGAGACAGAGAGAGGGACAGAGAGAGACAGAGACAGAGTGAGAAAGACAGAGAGAGACAGAGATAGAGAGAGAGAGACAGAGAGAGACACAGAGAGAGACAGAAAGAGACAGAGAGAGACAAAGAAAGACACAGAGAGAGACATAGTGAGACAGAGAGATACATTGAGAGAGACAGAGAGAGACAGAGACACAGAGAGAGACAGAGAGACAGAGAGAGAGACAGAGAGATACAGAGATAGAGACAGAAGGGACAGAGAGAGACAGAGAGAGACCGACAGAGTGACAGATGGAGACAGAGAGAGACAGAGACAGATAGAGTTAGACAGAGAGAGACAGAGAGAGAGAGAGATAGAGAGAGAGACAGAGAGAGACAGAGAGGGACAGAGTGACAGAGAGAGACAGAGAGAGACAGAGATAGAGACAGAGAGATACAGAGTGAGGGACAGAGAGAGACAGAGAGAGACAGAGAGACAGATAGAGACAGAGAGAAACAGAGAGAGACAGAGTGACAGAGAGAGACAGAGAGAGACAGAGACAGAGAAAGAGAGAGAGACAGAGAGAGACAGAGAGAGTCAGATAGACAGAGAGAGACAGAGAGAGACAGTGAGAGACAGAGAGAGACAGAGTGACAGAGAGAGACAGAGAGAGACAGAGATAGAGACAGAGAGAGACAGAGAGAGGGAAAGAGAGAGACAGAGAGAGACAGAGAGAGACAGAGAGAGAGACAGATAGAGACAGAGAGAAACAGAGAGAGACAGAGATAGAGAAAGAGAGAGACAAAGAGAGACATAGAGAGAGAGAGACAGAGAGAGACAGAGCGAGACAAAGAAAGACACAGAGAAAGACAGAGACAGAGAGATACAGAGATAGAGACAGAGAGTGACAGATAGACAGAGAGAGACAGAGAGAGACAGAGAGAGACAGAGTTACAGAGAGAGACAGAGAGAGACAGAGAGAGAGACAGAGAGAGACAGAAAGAGTCAGAAGGACAGAGAGAGACAGAGATAGAGACAGAGAGAGACAGAGAGAAAGAGAGAGACAGAGAGAGTCAGAGAGAGACAGAGACAGAGTGAGAAAGACAGAGAGAGACAGAGATAGAGAGAGAGACAGAGAGAGACACACAGAGAGACAGAGAGATACAGAGAGAGACAAAGAAAGACACAGAGAGAGACATAGAGAGAGAGATACATTGAGAGAGACAGAGAGAGACAGAGAGAGACAGAGAGAGAGATAGAGAGAGACACAGAGAGAGACAGAGAGAGACAGAGAGACAGAGAGAGACAAAGAAAGACACAGAGAGAGACAGAGAGAGACAGAGAGACAGAGAGAGACAGAGAGAGACAGATAGACAGAGAGAGACAGAGAGAGACAGAGAGAGACAGAGTGACAGAGAGAGACATAGAGAGAAAGAGATAGAGACAGAGAGAAGGAAAGAAAGAGACACACAGAGAGATAGAGACAGAGAGAAACAGAGAGAGACAGAGATAGAGAAAGAGAGAGACAGAGAGAGACATAGAGAGAGTTACAGAGAGAGACAAAGAGAGACAGAGAGAGACAAAGAAAGACACAGAGAGAGACAAAGAGAGACAGAGAGATACAGAGAGAGAGAAAGAGAGAGACAGAGAGAGACATAAAGAGAGAGACAGAGAGAGACAGGGAGAGACAGAGAGAGACAAAGAAAGACACAGAGAGAGACAGAGAGGGACAGAGAGAGACAGAGAGAGGCAGAGTGACAGAGAGAGACAGAGAGAGACAGAGATAGAGACAGAGAGAGACAGAGAGAGGGAAAGAGAGAGACAGAGAGAGAGAGAGACAGAGAGAGACAGAGAGAGAGACAGATAGAGACAGAGAGAAATAGAGAGAGACAGAGATAGAGAAAGAGAGAGACAGAGAGAGACATAGAGAGAGAGACAGAGAGAGACTTTCCACTTTTTCAGGTTTTCTTGCCATATTCCGGTTCCTTCAGTGTGAGTTTTTAATTTTCTAATTCTTTCAGGGTTTTTTGCCATATTCTGGGTCCTACAGCGTGTATTTTTAATTTTCCAAGTTTTTCAGGGTTACTCAGCATATTTTGGGTCCTACAGTGTGATTTTTTTCATTTTCAACCTTTTTCAGGTTTTCTTGCCAATTTCGGGGTACTTCAGTGTGAGTTTTTAATATTCCACTTTTTACAGGGTTAATCGCCATATTCTGCGTCCTACAGTGTGATTTTTAAATTTTCCACGATTCTCAGTGTTTCTCGCCATATTCAGGTCCTACAGTTTGATTTTTTAATTTTAAACGTTTTTAAGTTTTTTTCGTCATGTTCTGGGTCCTACAGTTTGATATTCTCATTATCCAACTTTTTCAGATTTTCTCAGCATATTCTGGGTCCTACATTGTGAATTTTTAATTTTCCACGTTTTTCAAGGTTTCTTGCCATATTCTGGTCCTATAGTGTGATTTTCTCATTTTCCACCTTTTTCAGTGTTTCTCGCCATATTCTGGGTCCTACAGTGTGAATATTTAATTTTCCATGTTTTTCATGTTTTCTCGCCATATTCTGGGTCCTTCAGTTTGTGTTTTTAATTTTCCTCGTTTTTCAGGTTTTCTCACCATATTCCCGGACCTTCAGTGTGAATTTTTAATTTTCCATGTTTTTCAGGTTTTTTCGTCATATTCTGGGTCCTAGAGTGTGATTTTCTCATTTCCACGTTTTTTAGGATTTCTCCCCATATTCGGGGTCCTTCAGTGTGAGTTTTTGATTTCCTACTTTTTCAGGGTTTCTCAATATATTCTGGTTCCTACAGCGTGTATTTTATTTTTCCAAGTTTTTCAAGGGTTTCTAGGCATATTCTGGGTCCTACAGTGTGAACATTTAATTTTCCATGATTATCAGGGTTTCTCAGCATATTCTGGGTCCTGCAGTGTGATTTTCTCATTTTTCACCTTTTTCAAGTTTTTTCGCTATTCTGGGTTCTACATGTGATTTTCTCATTTTCCACCTTTTTCAGGTTTTCTCGCTATATTCCGGGTCCTTCAGTGTGAATTTTTAATTTTCCACGTTTTTCAGGGTTTCTCGGCATATTCTGTTTCCTGCAGTGTGATTTTCTCATTTTCCAAGTTTTTCAGGTTTTTTCGTAATTCTGGGTCTTACAGTGTGATTTTCTCATTTTTCACCTTTTGCAGGGTTTCTTGCCATATTCTGGGTCCAACAGAGTGTATTTTTAATTTTCCACGTTTTTCCGGTTTCTCACCATATTCTGGGTCCAACAGCGCGTATTTTTAATTTTCCACGTTTTTCAGGGTTTCTCGGCATATTCTGGGTCCTAAAGTGTGATTTTCTCATTTTCGAAGTTTTTCAAGTTTTTTCGCAATTCTGGGTCCTACAGTCATTTATTCTCATTTTCCACCTTTTTCAGGTTTTCTCGCCATATTCGGGGTCTTTCAGTGTGAATTTTTAGTTTTTTACTTTTTTCAGGTTTTCTTGCCATATTCTGGGTCATTCAGTGTGAGTTTTTAATTTTACACGTTTTTCAGGTTTTTTCGTCATATTCTGGGTACTACAGTGTGATTTTTCTCATTTTCTCGTTTTTCAGGTTTTCTTGCCATATTCCAGGTCCTTCAGGGTGAATTTTTAATTTTCCATGTTTTTCAGTATTTCTCGCCATATTCTGGGTAATACAGTGTGAATTTTTAATTTTCCACTTTTTTCATGGTTTCTCGCCATATTCTGTGTCCGACAGTGTGAATTTTTAATTTTCATGTTTTTCAGGGTTACTCAGCATATTCTAGGTCCTGCAGTATGATTTTCTCATTTTCCACGTTTTATAAATTTTTTCGTAATTCTGGGTCCTACAGTGTGATTTTCTCATTTTCTACGTTTTTCATGTTTTTTCGCAATTCTGTGTCCTACAGTGTGATTATTCTCTATTTCCACCTTTTTCAGGTATTCTTGCCATATTCAGGGTCCTTCCGTGTAAGTTTTTAATTTTCTACTTTTTTCAGGGTTTCCTGTCATAATCTGGCTCCTTCAAAGCATATTTTTATTTTTCCTCGTTTTTCTGGGTTTCTCAGCATATTCTGGGTCCTACAGTGTATTTTTCTCATTTTTAAACATTTTCAGATTTTCTCACCATATTCGGGGTCCTACAGTGTGAATTTTTAATTTTAATCGTTTTTAAGTTTTTTTCATCATATTCTGGGTCCTACAGTTGATTTTGTCATTAACCACCTTTTTCATGTTTTCTCACCATATTCGTGGTCCTTCAGTGTGAGTTTTTAGTTTTTTAGTTTTTTCATGGTTTGTTGCCATATTCAGGGTCCTACAGCGTGTATGTTTAATTTTGCACATTTTTCAGGGTTTCTCGGCATATTCTGGGTCCTACAGTGTGATTTTCTCATTTTCGACGTTTTTCAATTTTTTTTCGCAATTCTGGGTCCTATAGTGTGATTTTCTCATTTTCCACCTTTTTCAGGTTTTCTCGACATATTCAGGGTCCTTCAGTGTGAGATTTAAATTTTTTACTTTTTTCAGTGTTTCTCACCATATTCTGCATCCTACAGTGTGAATTTTAAATTTTTCACGTTTTTCAGGTTTTCTTGCCATGTTCTGTGTCCTACAGTATGAATTTTTAATTTTAAACCTTTTTAAGTTTTTTTCGTCATATTCTGGGTCCTTCAGTGTGATTTTCTCATTTTCCAACTTTTTCAGGTCTTCTCGGCATATTCTGAGTCCTACAGTGTGAATTTTCGATTTTCCACGTTTTTCAAGTTTTCTTGCCATATTCTGTTCCTAGAGTGTGAATTTTTAATTTTCCACTTTTTTCAGTGTTTCTCTCCCTATCCTGGGTTCTACTTTGTGAATATTTAATTTTCCATGTTTTTCAGGTTTTCTCGCCATATTCTGGGTCCTTCAGTGTGAGTTTTTAATTTTCCTCGTTTTTCAGGTTTTCTCACCATATTCAAGGTCATACAGTGTGATTTTCTCATTTCCACGTTTTTCTTATTTTCTTGCCATATTCCAGGTTCTTCAGTGTGAATTTTTAATTTTCCACGTTTTTCAAGGTTTCTTGCCATATTCTGGTCCTTTAGAGTGAATTTTTAATTTTCAAGATTTTACAGTTTCTCAAAATATTCTGTGTCCTCCAGTGTGAATATTTAATTTTCTAGGTTTTACAGGTTTTCTTGCCATATTCTGGGTCCTTCAGTGTGAGATTTTAATTTTCCTCATTTTTCAGTTTTGCTCGCTATATCCGGGTCCTTGAGTGTGAATTTTTATTTTTCCACATTTTTCAGGTTTCTTCGTCATAATCTGGTTCTACAGTGTGATTTTTTCATTTCCATGTTTTTCAGGTTTTCTCGCCATATTTGGGGTCCTTCAGTGTGAGTTTTTTAATTTCTAGTTTTTAAGGTTTTCTTGCCATATTCTGGGTACTACAGTGTGAATTTTAAATTTTCCACGTTTTTAAGTTATTTCGTCATATTCTGATTATTACAGTGTGATTTTTTCGTTTTTTTTCCTTTTTCAGTGTTTCTCGCCATATTCAGGGTCCTATAGTGTGAATATTTAATTTTCAATGTTTTTCAGGTTTTCTCAGCATATTCTGGCTCCTGCAGTGTTATTTTCTCGTTTTCAACCTTTTTCAGGTTTTCTCACAATTCTGGGTCCTACATGTGATTTTCTCATTTTCCACCTTTTTCAGGTTATCTCGCCATAATCTAGGTCCTACAGTGTGAGTTTTTAATTTTCCTCGTTTTTTCAGGTTTTCTCGCCATATTCTGATTCCTTCAGTGTGAATTTTTAATTTTCCACGTTTTCCAGGTTTTTTCATCATATTCTGGTTCCTACAGTGTGATATTCTCGTTTCCAAGTTTTTCAGGATTTCTTGCCATATTCCAGGTCCTGCAGTGTGAATTTTTAATTTTCCACGTTTTTCAGTATTTCTCCCCATATTTTGGGTAATACAGTGTGAATTTTTAATTTTCCTCGTTTTTCAGGTTTTCTCGCCAAATTCCGGGTCCTTCAGTGTGAATTTTTAATTTTCCACGATTTTCAGGGATTCTCAGCATATTCTGGGTCCTGCAGTGTGATTTTCTCATTTTCCACCTTTTTCATGTTTTCTAGCCATATCCTCGTCCATCAGTGTGAGTTTATAGTTATCTACTTTTTTCAGGGTTGCTGGCCGTATTCTGGGTAATACAGTGTGAATTTTTATTGTCCAATTTTTTTCAAGGTTTCTCGCCATAATGTGGGTCTGACAGTGTGAATTTTTAATTTTCACGTTTTTCACGGTTTCTTGGCATATTTTGGGTCCTGAAGAGTGATTTTCTCATTTTCCACGTTTTTAAAGTTTTTTCGTAATTCTGGGTCCTACAGTGTGATTTTCTCATTTTCCACCTTTTTCAGGTTTTCTCGCCATATTCCGGGTCCTTCAGTGTGAGTTTTTAATTTTCTAATTCTTTCAGGGTTTCTTGCCATATTCTGGGTCCTACAGCGTGTATTTTTAATTTTCCACGTTTTTCAGGGTTACTCGGCCTATTCTGGGTCCTACAGTGTGATTTTCTCATTTTTGACATTTTTCAAGTTTTTTGTTTTGCAATTCTGGTCCTACAGTGTGATTATTCTCATTTTCCACCTTTTTCAGGTTTTCTCGCCATATTCCGGGTCCATCAGTGTGAGTTTATAGTTATCTACTTTTTTCAGGGTTGATTGCCATATTCTGGGTAATACAGTGAGAATTTTCATTGTCCAATTTTTTCATGGTTTCTCGCCATAATCTGGTTCCCCCAGCGTATATTTTTAATTTTCCACGTTTTCAGGGTTTCTCGGCATATTCTGGGTCCTACAGTGTGATTTTCTCATTTTTGATATTTTTCAAGTTTTTTGTTTTGCAATTCTGGTCCTACAGTGTGATTTTCTCATTTTCCACCTTTTTCAGGTTTTCTCGCCATATTCCGGGTCCTTCAGTGTGAGTTTTTAATTTTCTAATTCTTTCAGGGTTTCTTGCCATATTCTGGGTCCTACAGCGTGTATTTTTAATTTTCCACGTTTTTCAGGGTTACTCGGCCTATTCTGGGTCCTACAGTGTGATTTTCTCATTTTTGACATTTTTCAAGTTTTTTGTTTCGCAATTCTGGATCCTACAGTGTGATTTTCTCATTTTCCACCTTTTTCAGGTTTTCTTGCCATTTTCGGGGTACTTCAGTGTGAGTTTTTAATATTCTACTTTTTACAGGGTTAATCGCCATATTCTGTGTCCTACAGTGTGATTTTTAAATTTTCCACGTTTCTCTGGGTTTCTCGCCATATTCTGGTCCTACAGTGTGAATTTTTAATTTTAAACGTTTTTAAGTTTTTTTTCGTCATGTTCTGTGTCCTACACTGTGAAATGCTCATTATCCAACTTTTTCAGGTTTTCTCAGCATATTCTGGGTCCTTCAGTGTGAATATTTAATTTTCCATGTTTTTCATGTTTTCTCGCCATATTCCGGGTCCTTCAGTTTGTGTTTTTAATTTTCCTCGTTTTTCAGGTTTTCTTGCCATATTCCCGGTCCTTCAGTGTGAATTTTTAATTTTCCTGGTTTTTCAGATTTTTTCGTCATATTCTTGGTCCTAGAGTGTGATTTTCTCATTTCCACGTTTTTCAGGATTTCTCCCCGTATTTGGGGTCCTTCAGTGTGAGTTTTTGATTTTCTACTTTTTCAGGGTTTCTCAATATATTCTGGTTCCTACAGCGTGTATTTTATTTTTCCACGTTTTTCAAGGGTTTCTCCGCATATTCTGGGTCCTACAGTGTGATTTTTTTTTTATTTTCGACGGTTTTCAAGTTTTTTCGCAATTCTGGGTCCTACAGTGTGATTTTCTCATTTTCCACCTTTTTTCAGGTTTTCTCGCCATATTCGGGGTCCTTCAGTGTGAGTTTCTAATTTCTTAGTTTTTCAAGTTTTTTCGTAATTCTAGGACCTACAGTGTGGTTTTCTCATTTTCCACCTTTTTCAGGTTTTTTTCGCCATATTTGGGGTCCTTCAGTGTGAGCTTTTAATTTTCTACATTTTTCAGGGTTTTTCGCCATATTCTGGGTCCTTCAGTGTGAATTTTTAATGTTCCTTGTTTTTCTGGTTTTCTTGCCATATTCCAGGTCCTTCAGTGTGAATTTTTACTTTTCCATGTTTTTTAGTATTTCTTGCCATATTCTGGGAAATACAGTGCGAATTTTTAATTTTCATGTATTCAGTGTTTCTAGGCATATTCTGGGTCCTCCACTGTGATTTTCTCATTTTCGACGTTTTTCAAGTTTTTCGTTAATCACTGTGATTTCTCATTTTCCACCTTTCAGGGTTCCTCGCCATATTTTGGGTCCTTCAGTGTGAGTTTTTAATTTTCTAATTTTTTCAGGTTTTCTTGCCATATTCTGGGTCCTATTGTGTATATTTTTAATTTTCCACGTTTTTCAGGGTTTCGTGGCATATTCTTGGTTCTACACTGTGATTATCTCATTTTCCACCTTTTTCAGGTTTTCTCTCCATATTCGGCGTCCTTCAGTGGGAGTTTTTAATTTTCTACTTTTTTCAGGGTTTCTCGCCATATTCTGGGTCCTACAGTGTGATTTTCTCATTTAGGACTTTTTACAAATTTTTTCGCAATTCTGGGTCCTACAGTGTGATTATTATCATTTTTAAACTTTTTCAGGTTTTCTCGCCATATTCGGGATCCTTCAGTGTGAGGTTTTAATTTTCCTCGTTTTTCAGGTTTTCTCGACATATTCTGGGTCCTTCAGTGTGAATTTTTAATTTTCACGTTTTTCAGGGTTTCTCGACATATTCCGGGTCCTTCAGTGTGAATTTTTTATTTTCCACGTTTTTCAGGTTTTTTCGTTATATTCTGGGTCTTACAGTGTGATTTTCTCATTTCCATGTTTTTCAGGTTTTCTAGCCATATTCCACGTCCTTCAGTGTGAATTTTTAATTTTCCAGGTTTTTCAGTATTTCTTGCCATATTCTGGGTAATACAGTGTGATTTTCTCATTTTCCACTTTTTTCAGGTTTAATCGCAATATTTGGGGTCCTTCAGTGTGAGTTTTTAATTTTGTACTTTTTCAGGGTTTCTGGCCATATTCTGGGTCCTATAGTGTGTGTTTTTAATTTTCCACGTTTTTCATGGTTTCTCGGCATATTCTGGGTCCTACAGTGTGATTTTCTCATTTTCGATATTTTTCATGTTTTTTCCCAATTCTGGGTCCTACAGTGTGATTATTCTCATTTTCCACCTTTCAGGTTTTCTCGCCATATTCGGGGTCTTTCAGTGTGAATTTTTAATTTTCTACTTTTTTCAGGTTATCTCGCCATATTCTGGGTCCTTCAGTGTGAGTTTTTATTTTTTCTGGTTTTGTAGCCATATTCCGGGTCCTTCAGTGTGAATTTTTAATTTTCCATGTTTTTCAGGTGTTTTCATCATATTCTGGGTCCTACAGTGTGATTTTCTCATTTCCAAGTTTTTCAGGTTTTTGTGCCATATTCCAGGTCCTTCAGTGTAAATTTTTAATTTTCCACATTTTTCAGTTTTTCTCCCCATATTCTGGGTAACACAGTGTGAATTTTTAATTTTCCACTTTTTTCATGGTTTCTCTTCATGTTCTAGGTCTGACCTTGTGAATTTTTACTTTTCACGTTTTTCAGGGTTTTCTCGCATATTCTGGGTCTTACAGTATGTTTTTCTCATTTTCCCCCCTTTTCAAGTTATTTTCGCAATTTTGGGTCCTACAGTGGGAATTTCTGTTTTTCCACTTTTTCAGGGTTTCTTGCCATATTCTATGTCCTTAAGTGGGAATTTTTAATTTTCCACTTTTTTCAGGGTTTTTCATCATATTCCAAGTCCTTCAGTGTGAGTTTTTAATTTTCCACGTTTTTCAGGGTTTCTCAACATATTTTGGGTCCTACAGTGTGAATTTTTAATTTTCTACCTTTTTCAAGATTTCTCGCCATATTCTATGTCCTTCCACGTTTTTCAGGTTTTCTGGCCATATTCCAGGTCTTTCTGAGTGAGTTGATAATTTTCCACATTTTTAAGGTTTTCTCCCTATATTCCAAATCCTTGAGTGTGAGTTATTAATTTTCCATGTTTTTCTGGTTTTGTCGCCATATTCCAGGTCTTTCAGTGTGAGTTTTTAATTATCTACTTTTTACAGGGTTTCTTGCCTTATTCTGGGTCCTACAGCGTTTATATTTAATTTTGCATGTTTTTCGGGGTTTCTCGCCATATTCTGGGACCTACAGTGTGATTTTCTCATTTCCACGTTTTTCAGGGTTTCTCAGCATTATCTGTGTTCTGCAGTGTGATTTTCTCATTTTCCACGTTTTTCACGTTTTTTTTTTTTTTTAATTCTGGGTGCTACAGTGTGATTTTCTCATTTTCCACCTTTATCAGGTTTTCTACCAAATTTGGAGTCCTTCAGTGTGAGTATGTAATTTTCTACTTTTCTCAGGTTTTCTCGCCATATTCTGGGTTCTACAGCGTGTATTTTTAATTTTCCACGTTTTCAGGGTTTCTCCGCATATTCTCTGTCCTACAGTGTGATTTTCACATTTTCCACGTTTTTCAAGTTTTTTCATAATTCTGGGTCCTACAGTGTGATTTTCTCATTTTCCACCTTTTTCAGGTTTAATCGCCATATTTGGGGTCCTTCAGTGTGAGGTTTTAATTTTCTTCTTTTTTCAGGGTTTCTCACCATATTCTGTGTCCTACAGCGTGTATTTTTAATTTTCCACGTTTTCAGGGTTTCTCGACATATTCTGGGTCCTACAGTGTGATTTTCTCATTTCCACGTTTTCAGGTTTTGTTGACATATTCCAGGTTTTTTTCGTCATATTCTGGGTCCTACACTGAGATTTTCTCATTTACACGTTTTTTAGGTTTCCCTGCCATATTCTGGGACCTTCAGTGTGAATTTTTAATTATCCACGTTTTTCAGGGTTTCTTGGCATTATCTGTGTTCTGCAGTGTGATTTTCTCATTTCCACGTTTTTCAGGTTTCCTTGCCATATTCCGGGACCTTCAGTGTGAATTTTTAATTTTCCACGTGTTTCAGTATTTCTCGCCATATTCTGGGTAATACAGTGTGAACTTTTAATTTTCAAATTTTTTCATGGTTTCTCGCCATATCCTGTGTCCGACAGTGTGAATTTTTAATTTTCACGATTTTCAGGGTTTCTTGGCATATTCTGGGTCCTGCAGAGTGATTTTCTCTTTTTCCACGTTTTTCGAGTTTTTTTTCGTAATTCTGAGTCCTACAGTGGGATTTTTCTCATTTTACAACTTTTTAAGGTTTTCTCGCCATATTTAGGGTCCTTCAGTGTGATTTTTTATCTTTCTAATTTTTCAGTGTTTCTCGCCATATTCTGTGTCCTTCAGTGTGAGTTTTTAATTATCTACTTTTTTCAGGGTTTCTTGCCATATTCTGGGTCCTACAGCGTGTATTTTTAATTTTCGATGTTTTTCAGGGTTTCTGGTCATATTCTGGGTCCTACAGTGTGATTTTCTCATTTTCCCCTTATTTCAAGTTTTTTCACAATTCTGTGTCCTAAGGTGTGATTTTCTCATTTTCCAACTTTTTCAGGTTTTCTCGCCATATTTGGGGTCCTACAGTGTGAATTTTTAATTTTAATCGTTTTTAAGTTTTTTTCGTCATATACTGGGTCCTACAGTGTGATTTTCTCATTTTCAACCTTTTTCAGTTTTTCTCACCATATTCTGGGTCCTTCAGTGTGAGTTTTTAATTTTCTACTTTTTCAGGGTTTGTTGCCATATTCAGGGTCCTACCACGTGTATGTTTAATTTTGCACGTTTTTCAGGGTTTCTCTGCATATGCTGGGTCCTACAGTATGATTTTCTCATTTTCGACGTTTTTCAAGTTTTTTCGCAATTCTGGGTCCTACAGTGTGATTTTCTCATTTTCCACCTTTATCAGATTTTCTCGCCATATTTGGGGTCCTTCTGTGTGAGATTTTAATTTTTTGCTTTTTTCAGTGTTTCTCAACATATTCTGCATCCTACAGTATGAAATTTAAATTTTTCACGTTTTTCTGGTTTTCCCGCCATATTCTGGGTCCTACAGTGTGATTTTCTCATTTCCACGTTTCTCAGGTTTTCTTGCCATATTCTGGGTCCTTCAGTGTGAGTTTTTAATTTTCCTCGTTTTTCAGGTTTTCTCTCCATATTCAAGGTCCTTCAGTGTGAATTTTTAATTTTCCACGTTTTCCAGGGTTTCTTGGCATATTCTGGGTCCTACAGTGTGATTATTCTCATTTTCCACCTTTTTCAGGTTTTCTTGCCATATTCCAGGTCCTTCTATGTGAATTTTAATTTTCCACGTTTTTCAGTATTTCTCGGCATATTCTGGGTAATACAGTGTGAAATTTTAATTTTCCACTTGTTTTTTGGTTTCTCGCCATAATCTGGGTCATAATCAGTTAGAATTTTTAATTTTCATGTTTTTCAGGGTTTCTCCGCATATTCTGTGTCCTGCAGTGTGATTTTCTCTTTTTCCACGTTTTTCAAGTTTTTTCATAATTCTGAGTCCTACAGTGTGATTTTCTCATTTTCCACCTTTTTCAGGT